>NC_092208.1:43207260-43280143 GCF_043381705.1 Parasteatoda tepidariorum | reverse complement strand
ATACATATATATATATATATATATATATATATATATATTAATTGTTGCGCTATATCATCATTTCAAAATCATCGCACTTTTCACATAAGGCATTATCTCAAATAGACTAAGCTTAAAAACAAATGTTCAATGAGCAGAAAAATAAATGGACCACCCTGAATAACTTTTGATCTAATAATTGGATCTTCACGTTCTGGGACTCAATCTTTAAGATTCGAGGGGGTGACGTCAAATATGCTAATTAATTAGTGCAGATGATAATTTAACTTACGAAATCAGGCACAAAAACACATTTTCTCTGAATAAACATGCATTTTTTTGATAGATTCGGATATTTGACCTTCATAATATATAGAGTAGCTGCAATCTGGGAAATATGATCCGTATTGTTTGGTTAGGTGAGTATTACAAAATCATACGCATTAATGCTAATTTTACTTTTTTGCGTATTACACCCCGTCTCAAGAACATTTTAAGTCAATTGAAAAATTTTTGCAGACAATTATAAATTCATTTATCCAAAGATTATTTTAAGCAAAAATAACTTTAGTAAATAATTATTATTATCTAGTACTATTTTTTAATTATTATAATTTATTGTTATATTTAATAATAGTCGACAGATTTAATAATAGTTATATTTACTAATAGTTTTGACATGATTTTAAAGAATGTAATTTTACATAGCAAAATTCAAAATTTAAGCGAAATCGTTCCATTAATTTCTGAGAGATGGATTTTTAAAAAAGTCATGTTTTTAAATTCGATTTCCTAGGAACTATTCGTCCCATTTCACTTAAAATCTGCGTTTTGCCATATAAAATTGCATTCTTTAAAATGGTGTAAAACACTGTGTTCCTTACTATTCATGTTTTTTATACTATTATTAAATGAAATAATAAAGTGTAATATTTATTTACCAAAAGTTCATTTTGCCATGGAATTTTCCCTGCATAAACGGATTTCATAAATGTGCACTGAAATTTTTTAAATCGCTTAAAAAGGTCTCGAGATATGGCGAAATAAGCAAAAAGTAAAATCAACGTTAAGGGGTTCAATTTTTGGACTGCTCTCCTGACCAAACTATTGAGATCTTACTTCCAAATCTATCAACAACAAATAAATAAATAAATAAATAAAAAATCGAAATCTGTCGAAAAAAGGGTATGTTTTTCAAAGATAGTGCATATTGTGTCTTATTTCATAATTTAAAATACCGACTGCACTTATTAATTAGCTTATTTGAGATCACCCTTTTTTTAAAGTCATCGTTGAACAGCTGACCCTATTTTTGTTGTTACGACTACTAATTTCATAGTCACTAGCTTTGTAATTTTAAACCAAAACTAGAAGACCAGGAAACTCCTGGATCAAGTTTTAGGAGAAATTTGCCTTCGTGGAGGACTTTTTGGTGGAACTAACCCGTATTTGAGTGACATAGTGAGGAAAACCACGGAAATCTCCCTCGGTTAGCCTGACGGCAAAAGGACTCTCTAACACATGATCCGTCTACCATTGAGGATATTTTACGACAGCACTGTGATCGGTGTGAGCTGGGTGCGGAATTCGCATCTACCAGCCATCGCTGGAATTCGAACCCGGTTCACCTCATTGGAAGGCAAATACTCTATCCCCTGAGCCACTACGGCTCTAAAAGATCATCATTTCGAACGATTAAGAATGATTCCTATGACATGAAGATCCGATCATTTGATTAAAAGTTATTCAGAGTGGTCTGAGTTCATGCACTGTGCATGCACGAGACGTCTGAACCAACTTACAGAATATACTGAATGATTCTTACGACCACTGTTATTTAATAAATTCTGAGTCCACCACAGAGCTTTGTTAGTTATTTTTAATGTTTGAAAAACAAAGCAAAATGTAATAATTTTTATGTTTTTTTTTTTTTTTTAATTTTAAAATTTTCTTCGGCATAGCAAATTTTGTTGGAAAATTATTTCAGTCAGATAGCACGGTAGCAACTACGACCGTACATCATGAATTATAAGTAAAGAGATAGACTTGGGAAGAAGTAAATAATCACAAGAAACTGAATTGGAAATATATACTCGATTATGGATATCTTTAGTTTTTTCAAAAATTATTATGGTGTAAAAGTCTACATGTTTAAAGCACTCAAAATAAGGCACCCATTTTCAATACCCATCAGATGTGAATTAGAAAATCAAAATAGTTTTCTTCAATATTATTTTGCTGATTAGCTTTGTGTTGATCTTGATTGTAACCGCTTTGTTTTAAGCGCTAGCCTAAATATAATATTTATTGAAGCTAATGTAATTTTTCTATTATCAAAGATCATCTCTATGTTATTAACATAATTGCAGTTTCTAAAGAAAGGGGGACATTTTGAAGAAAATAGAATCACATTGATAGTGATTTGTAATATTTTTAGAATAAGTGGCCACTATGCCAGAAAGGGTGAATGGCTATATGGACAAAATGTCTTGCTATTTGCTATCAGAACAGTTCCGAGAAAAAGAATGATGTGCAGTGAGTAAAATTCCGCATCAAATTACTATATAAAGTAATGGCACTTTGGATGCATAAATCGTAAAATGCATTTCTTTAAAAATTACGTTTTTTTAAACAACTCCCCATGCTCCACAATGTATAACATAAGGCTTACAGAAGTAAGTGGACAAAGTACAAATGAAAATAAAAATTACAAAGAAACAAAATAAGAATTAAAAGTTTAATCTGTATACAAAATTTCGCAAAATAGTAAGGTAGTCAGTGCACAAAGAGGATAAAACAGGTGGCCAATAAATACCTGAAAGTCCCAATTCCTTTTTTAAACTTTCTTTTTGGCTTGAGTATAGCTTACAATAAAAAATAATACATTCAGTGTCCTGTTCACATGAGCAAAGATTATCATTTATCAAATTAAACTTAAGCAAGTAACTTTTAAAATTACCGTGACCAATAGGAATCTGGAACAGCTTAAAGTCAGCAAAAAAAGTTTTACACTTTATCCAATGAAAAATAGTTGGGAAGAAATTTTTAGTCCACATCGCTTCTGGTGAAACCAAATATTCTTTGTTCCAGTCCAAAACAGTGTTTTTTCCAAAGCAACGTGTTTCCAGTGTGAAAGCTGGACAGACATAGGTAAATCAATATCAAGGCGAGTCACATCCTTGGCCAACTGATCTGCTCTATCATTTCCGAAATCACCACTATGGCCTCGAACATAAGCAAAATGGATGTCAGCAACAGCATCAAGGGACTGAACTGAATGCACTATGGACTGAATGCCGACAACGAGTTTCGCTACAGCAGCTGTATTGAAAATGCACTGTTACCGTATTTTTCACAGTAATATTTATTTAATTAAAGTGATTCAGTTACGGTATATCGGATTTTTGTTCCGTGACATGTTCCGGTAAAAATGGATTTTACTGTAAAAAATACCGACACTCTGAGTGTCGTTGGTACTTTCTAAAGTAAGTTTTTGAAGTGCAGTTAAAAGTTATAGAATAATATCTTTCTGGACAGATTTAAGACCGAAGCAATGAACAGAATATACTTCTGGAGAGTGACGTCTCAGCAAATGATGAATAGTATTTTCCGAATAAAGAAGAAACATTAAAAATACAGAATTGTCGAAAACATTTCGGTATTTCTTCGTATTGTTAACAAATTGAGAAAAATGGACTTACTTGCAAGCTCTGGACACTCGAGAGGGGATCCTGCCCCTGCGGAGCAATCTGCCTTTTGGCACCGGTTGTGGAGGCCACAGCTGCGATAGTTGGGGGAGGATAGAGAACGGGTCCTTCAGACGCCGTCACTATGTAAGAATTACGGGTGACAGGGTTGTCCACTTGAACTTGGGCAGGACGTATCATAGGTCTCTGGCATGTAGGACAGGTGACACATTGGTTACAGGAGGCACAGGAAGAGCAGCATCCACCAGCACCTGGAACATTTACACCGCTGGGGTAACCCCCGTTCGCTTTAGCTGCGTCCAGAAGCACTCTTAATGATGCAATAGCATGCAACTGCGAAGCCTTTTCATCCAATTTTCCTACAACGAAGAAAAAAGAAGATGTTTGCATAAAATGCGGAAACGAAAAAAAATACACGTTTCAATAACAGTAATCTCGTGCTATTTCGATAATTTGTGAGCATTAGTTTTTGGTTGAAAATGTATTAAACTACACTTAGGTAATAAACAAATGGTCAAAACCTTGAGAATATGGTAAATTGTAATGTGTTTTTGGATCTATGAGAACACCAAAAAGCTGGGTAATTTTTAACGAAGAGCTTTGCTAAGGACTTTACTTTAACCTCTTATTTATTGTAAAAATAACAATGAAAAATGGTTTTATAACTTGCGATAAAATTAGGTAATTTTATCTTGATATCTTTGAGCATGGCATGAAAAACCATTTATTCTACTAAATATACTTTTCAGTTTTTAATTTTTTACTAAATGTGGGGTAATAAGAACTAAAATTTTAAAAAACAGAGTTTCCCTTAAAACACTACCATTTAAACGGAAAGATTACATAATGAATTGTTTAAATACCGTATATTTCAGTTTTATCAATCAGAATTACGCTTTGCTTTTTTTCTACTGGAAATGTCATTGACTTACAGAGTGGAAATTTTCCAGAGTTTTTATCTACTTGTAAGTATTTTTCAATTTAAGAAAAGAAATTCTCCTGAAGAAAGGAATTCTCTATTTTTTACGCCAGACTTAGAATCTAATTCTTCTCAGCTAACTCCATGGGAACTACTTTGTTCAGATCAGCATATTTGTCACTCACATCGTTAAATTACTGTATTACTTGTGGGCGACATTCTTAGACAATAATTGATAGAAATTTTAAAATAAAGATTATTTAGATCAATAAAAATACCGTTTCATATGCATACGATTAGCCAGTTAGTTATGGTTTGCTATGCGATTATCAACCTTTATGGTGTGGGTATTTATGATCACAAGTTCCTTTTTCAATAAATAAATAACTGTTTTTTAACTTATTCGACTCGTTGGGGACCATCATCCCTATCATAAATTGCACTTATTCTTCTAAAATGTTGCCTTCCTTACGACACTGCATGGCTTTTCCTCTGACGATCTATATCAGCAACTATCGCAACATCAATAACACTTCTGGGAATTCGTCCATAGCAAAGTTCTCCTCATCGTTTTTCTAAAGTTTTTTAATTGGTTCAAAATCACTGATAAGAATGTGGTTTACACCTTCATGATTGCTTCAAAACAATTTGATGACTAAAATACTGTTTAAGGGGCCACTGGATGTTCAAAACAAAGCAGTGCAATTCTTATTTCAAATAACAGAAAACTGCTAGCATTAGTAGAAGTCTGTGTACAAAATTTCAGTAAAAAAATAATAATTAGTTTTAAAATTATAGCTAAAAGTTTGGTTTTTAATTGTTGGTAATTAAAAAGTTTCTTGCGAGCAAATTTAATTTTTTTAAATAAATTTTTTTACCCAAATACAATGTTTATAAACATTTAAATAAATTTAAGAGTGGTGATGGTAACGTTTTAAAAATAAAATGTAACTAGGAGTGAAATTTTTTATTTTGTCTTAAGAAAACAAGCTTCATTTATGTTTGTTCAAAAATCAAAAAATTAACTTAAGATATTGAGTTAATCAAATGCATTTAGAAAACAAGACACATCGAAGAATACCTTTAAAATTTCAATAACAATAAAACAAAAACTGGTTAGCAAGGAACTTTTTAGGGTTCTAAGAACACTAAGGACTTGCATTGCAGAAAAAGTAACTTTGTCAACGAAGATTATTTAATTATGTATGAACCTTAACAAATTCCCAATTTTATACATCGGTAAGAAAAACTTTGATTTAAATACGATTTGTTGCCTACTACTTAGTCTACTGATGTTACAAAGGCAAATTTTTATTTTATTATAAACTTGTTTGCGTACATCGAAACTTTTTTCTTCAATACTTGAACAAATTCATTAAAAAATTTATTATGATTATTATTTAAAGGAAAAATATTTTTATTACTAGATGGAGTCAATTTATACACATTTTTAGGTCTTTAATAATTATAAAATTAAAGAAAAACATGCAAATGGGGAAGAATTATTAAATTTATATTTAGATTTAAGCTAATCTAAAATCGACTGGTTTTGGACAACTTATCCATTTCAGTCTTTTTGGAGGAATTTTTAAGGGATTTGCAATACTATCAGGCTTTAACTTTTTGTTACCATCCTTCTTATTTACTCTAAGTTGAGATTCTACAAAATGAACATGAAAGGAAATTCGAAATACAGTTTTACATTTTCATACTTAAATTAAATCACATTAAATGATTCAGAGATTAAATTTTGTAAACATACTCCCATTAACTTTCCTACAACATAAACTAATTAATTCAGCAATTTATAGGAAGTATTTTAATGAAAAATGAAACATTTATTGATCCAAAAATGTATGAAAAATTGCAGATTAAACAGATTTCTTATTATAAATGTAGGCAAGCCATTTGAACTTTAAGTGATATATTATGAGTAACTAAAAAAATTAAATGAGCCAGGAATGAAACGCTAACTATCTGACATATTAATGAATCGAAAGGAAATACAATCAGAAACAGGAAAATATTTAGTTTTAACAAAACAAAAGGAAATACTTAAAAGTGAATACAAAATTTTGCGATTCTGAGATAAGCTTGGCTTATTCCGCCAATCTCTTGCCTTTATTTACTTGGTTTCATACCACACAAACACTCAAAATTGTTAAATAAATTATTAATGTTGTTTAAAGGTCATATTTTAAATAAATATTTGCTTAATGCAATTTTCAATAATATTTCTAATATTTGATATATAGTTAGAACTGAACAATTCAAGTAATCCCGAAAAGTTATTCGCTTATTAATTTTTAAAGAAACAGACGAAACAAGCATTCCGAAACAAATTCTAACAACTTAAGGTCGTTTATATACTGCATATATAAGTAAATAAATTCAACAAATTGTAAATAAATTAGTATTTTCCTCGGATAAGCGAGCTCCACTTGCAGTTTAAGAGTTATATTTTCTGCAATTTATTACCCATTTCTTCTTTCTTTCGAGATCTGATTGAAATCTTACCATTAGAAAGCCTTTTCTTTAAAACTGTCCGTCCAATTAATCGCTGCGCAATTACCCATATCAATAATTTTAAGTATCTAAATGGGCATCAAACTCACACGCTAATGTTAACACTACGCAATTAGCGAACTTGTTTGCTCCATAATGGCGGATAGTTCAGCTCCCACTATAGAGGAGCCTCAACTCAACCAACAGCTGCCCGCAATAGGCTCTTAAACAAATACTTTGGACATATGATACATAAACATCTGCAAATACGATGCTTCCTTTTGCATTTATGACAACGGGCTTTCTCTTTCCGGAGGTAGATGTTGAGAGCCAATAGTTTTTTCGCATAAACATACACTGACTGCACTTTACTTTTAAAAACAACCGAAAAATGCGTTATGCTTTTCCTGTCATACTTTATGTTATAAATAAATACTTGTGTTCCTTCTTCTGTATTTCAGTCTAATAACAGAGTTCAAACTTAATACTTGTTAAGATTCATGTTCAATTCTCTCTAAATCTTTCAAAAGTCCCGGGTATGGACCAAACGTTGCACTTTACTAGATAGTAGAAACAGTTTATCAAAATGAAAATTTTATTGAGAGAAAGAACCAGATTTAGTGCAAATATATATAGATTGCGATTGAGCAAATCTCTTGATTTTTACAGGCTTCATTTATTTATTCAATCTTTATTGATTACTATAACACAGCAAAGGGCTTGAATTTTAACAGCTATAAGTTCCTTCTTTACTACTTACTAAACTCAAACATCCATGGCTTGTTTCCTTCTAAAGATTAGGATTTCAGTAAGCAACAGCAACTTTTTTTTGTATTAGAACGTTAACATTACTGCTGTTCTATCAGTTTTTTCATCGATTTATTTGCGAGTTCAAGAAGTTATTTGCCAACTCGGACCAATGCTAAGCATTTGCTTGGTCAAATTTATGCTAAACATCTGTGTGCCTCATTTCTTATAGCTAAATCATTTTCCGGCAATTTGGAAGACTATTTCCTAAACCAAACAAAGACTTACTATCTCCGACTAGCTATCGACCTATAAGTTTGCTTTGCACTCTTGGGAAGATACTGGAAAGAATGGTATATACAAGGCTCAAACCATACCTAAGTTGTTTACCAGACGAGCAGTACGGGTTCAGGGCGAAACTCGATACTACTAAGCAGTTGTTACACATAGTTGATTATGTTGGCAGAGGGTTACATCTAAAACAGACTGCGGCTTTGTTGATGCTTGATATTAGTAAAGCGTTTGATAGAGTTTGGCACAATGGAATAATTTATAAATTGATTGAACTTGAATTCCCGAAAGGATTAATAAAATTTATTAACAGTTATTTGGCAGAGAGAAACTTTCAAATTAGAATGAAAAACGTATGCTCCACGGCGAGGAGTATTAGAGCATGCGTACCGCAAGGTAGCATACTCGGACCAATTTTGTATATCCTATTTACACATGATTCCCCAATCGATAGGGGCGATTGGAACAGTCTGACTGCATTTTATGCAGATGACACAGGTGTCATAGTAAAATCTAGTGATCCAAACATGGCTATAGAGAAACTGCAGGGTAAGATTCACGATTACGAAGAATGGTGCTTAGATTGGAAATTCGAAGTAAATGCTCAAAAGTCCCAACTATTGATTATCCAGAAGAACAGGAAATCAATTAGAGAGCATAACGACTTAGTACTTTTTAAACAAGTGATACCAAGAGTAAACAAAGCAACCTACTTAGGTCTAGTTATTAACAGCAGACTGACTTGGTCGGATCATGTAAAAAATGCTAAAAATAAAGCCAATGCCGCAACTCGAAAGCTGCAAGTAGTCATGTACAGTGAAAAATTGAGCTTAAAACTAAAGAGGTTAATGTACACCTCCATGATTAGACCAATCATGACCTATGCCTCTATTTTATGTACTTGTATTTCATTATATTTTTTATATATGTATTTACAAAATGTATCACTCTATGTGATTTCACATGAGCAATTTGCTCATTACTAATTTTCTGCTTTCAATTTTAGATTATCAGCACCACAAGGAAACACCTCAAGCATCCCATCTCAGGATGAAGGGGTAAAGGGCCGTTCCGGCCTCAGGCACCCCGACCAACCAACAAGACCAGACCAGACCTGCCTCATTTCGTTACAGGTGCTGATAAAAGAAGCTCGATTTAGTATGCGATATTTAGTTATCCCACCTAAATATTTCTACTGCAGTCATGAATATACAAACTCTATTTCTATCAAAATATAAACCTATTTCTACCAATATATTTCGAATTTCTGCAATTTTTACTGATGATACCGCTGCAGTTGTTGATATTATGAGCCAAAGAAAAAGGCACATAAAGACACAAAAAGCTGAAATTTTACGAATAATTGGAATGATGATTCCAACATTGCAAACTTGGCAGAAAAAATAGTTTTTTGTTAGAATGACTTAGTGAGATAGATTACTAAAGGTTTAGGGTTGACTTAAACTCTATACAATTTAGCTAAACGTTTGCACTTATCGCCTGTTTGTTCATTGAAGTAGGAGCAAAGCTTCGACAACAATTAAGCAATCAAAACACAAAAAAAGCATAACAAAACATTAAGCAAACATTTTTTAATAAAATTGTTAAAAACATTTTTCTTATGTCTAATTCCCCAATCGAAATTACAAATTTTTATTCATTTTGCTTCAAAATTGCTTAATTTATTAATAACTGCATTTATTATCGAAAGAAAAAATATTTTTTTTAAAAATGAATATAACTTGAGAAATTTATTTTTCTCTTTCTAAAAATATGAAAATAAATTCTCCCCTAAATGATCAATATTTAGAATTTTTCGCCTTTTAATCGTTTTATCTTCTATGCATGAGAGTAAAAAAGAAAAAGATGAAGAAGAAGAAGGGAAGGAGTGGTTTATGGTGTCAGACCTTCTCAAGCGACAACAATCCGGATAAAATCAGATAAAAAAAATTTACCAAATGCTCGGAAAGTAGCTCTAGGAGATTTTAAGAGTATTCTTATCACACTGCTGAGAAAGCAGACATAAGATTTTCCTAGCCTTTTCATTGAAGCACTGATAAGCTTAAGTGCGATTAGAATTTCTTGTTATTTTTATTTATTTATTTACTTGTAAATGGAATCAAAATTCTTGTTTTATGTTACATTTTAGTGCAGGTAATAAAAAAAAATTGATACCAAAAATAATTTGATTCGGGGATTGTATCTTTGTGCAATACAGTATTTTTATTTGCATTCTAGTCTAAACTATTAGAGTAAAAAATTTTGTTTTATGTTACATTTTAGTACAGACCTTAAAAGAACAAATTGTTACAGAAAATATTTTGATTCGCGGATTGTATCTTCGTTCAATACCGTATTTTTATTTGTATTCTAGACTAAACTACGTCGACACAGTTTAACCATAGTATATTGTTTCTTAGCTTCTTATTTGCTACAATGTGTTTCTTATTTGCTGTAAACATTATAAGAGGTTAATACGATTTTCCTAGACTTTTCATTGAAGTATTGCTAAACTTAAGTATGATTAGAATTGTTATTTTTATAAATTTATTTACCTGTAAAGGAATCAAAATTCTTGTTTTATATTGCATTTTAACAGGCATTAAAAAATAAATTGTTACAGAAAATATTCGTAACAATTCGATTTCGATTTTTGGATTGTATTTTCGTGCTGTACTATATTTTCATTTGCCTCCTAGTGTAAACCATAGTGTGATGGATCATTCTATCTTACTTATTTGCTACATAATAGGATGTCAAATGGAACCATATTACCACCAATCATATAAAAATTTATAACGCTGTACTATGATTAAACTTCTACAGACACATGGTGCAATTTAGCATATTAAGATTATGATAAGTTTGAACCAGATAAGAATTCAATATTGAATTGAATTTTCAGAACTTCTGAAATTACCATACGGAACTCGCTTGGAAATTGTGCCACAAATTTCGGAAAGGGCATGTTTTTTTAGGTGATTGGACTCTGGAGGTAAAGCACACTTTACGCTAAAACAACTAAACTACACGCAGAAAAAAATACAGTATTGCAGGGTAATGACATTTATGGTAAAGAAAATCATAATTCAGATTAATAAAACCAAAATGAACGGTATTTAAACTATTTATTTAGTAATTTTTCCGTTCATATGGTAACGTTTACCAGAAGTTCTGGCTTTCAAAGTTATAGTTTTATACATTTAGTAAAAAATACAAAACTGAAAGTAAATTTTACCAAAAGAATGGTTTTTATGCCATGCCCTAAAGTATTATGAAAAATCACTAAATTTTACCACACATTATAAAAAGATATTTTATTGTGAATTTTACCAAAAAGCTTCAGTGAAAATGACTGAGCTTTTTGTTGTTCTAATAGAGCCAGAAACACGCTCAATTTTACTATATTCTAGTAATTTTGACCATACTTTTTTTTATTAGTGTATGAATTGAGTTTTTTCGTTGCTAATTTGAATTTAAAATTAAAGGTATTTGTCATACCTTGGATGTTAGCCTTCTGTACAATAAAATTACTTCTCTACGGTAAACTGATCGTATATTTACCATCAGAGAATTTTTTAAAAGGGGGGGGGTGTAATTAAATAGTATTTTATAAAAATCATCTTCCACACATGGAAACCGAATACCATACCCTTGCCTTTTGAGAAGCTTTTACTGCGTAGAAGAGAAACCATACAAAAAATTCTCTAAAGTATGTTAGTAAGATTTAGTAGCTATGAATTTATACCACACTATTCGAACTAGGTAAAGTTTGAAGTAACGTAGGATAAATTTTATGAAAGTAAAAACTTTCATTAAAAATTTAATTTCTTAGAGCACACTTATCGTTGAAAGAATACGTCATTGAGTTGACTTGTGTCATGGCTACGGATAGGCTTAAATTAGAATTGCTTTAAAAGGCTTTGATATAATGTATGCAAGCCGTTTCTAAAGTAAACTGACTGTTCCTCGGTAAAATTATTGTATCTTTGTCTTCAGGAAATAGTAAAAATACAAGGATAATGCAGTATCACCTTATAAAATCATATTTTTATAAAATATGAAACATTCAAAATCTCTTTCAAATTGTTGTATTGATCAAAAACAGGAACCACAAATAAGGATCTCAAGCATTTGGGTGACAAAGCTAGGGATGATTTCTAATGACAATAGTCTATCTTGTTGAGGTTTGAATTGACTTAATTCATATTTTAGAAAAGTGGACATTTTTATTAATTTTTGGAAGTAAATACAAAGTTAAATTGAGTTCTCCCGTAGAAATTGAGTTCTCCCGTTGAGTTCCTCCAATTGAGTTCTCCCGTAGAAGAAAAAATTAGATTTTTTTTCTTTTTTTAAAAAAAACTTTTTTAACGACAGGCACTGAACTTATCGTACTTCGCCACAAGCGATGTCGGAAAGTGTTGCTCATTTTGCGTTTCCTGGTGAGCACCTTGTGACCATAGTCACGGCAGCGAGCAACATTATCCACGCCACACTGTCACAGATACCCGTTCATAGGGTGAGCCACGCTCACAGATCACACTTAACAGAGGACAACACACAAAAAAAACCATGCCCTGAGCGAGATCCAAACCCGCAGCCATTGGCTTCACAGTCAGGCATGGTAACCACTCGGCCACCCTACCGGCAAAAGTAATTTTTATTAAAAATGTAGTTTTTAATGTTTTTGGTGCAGATAGGGTATCTATCAAAAAAATTTATAGGAAATAAAATTGTCATTAAATAAATCTTGAATTTGTGTATTTACTTTAAAAAAGATTTTATTTTACATCTTGCCCAAAAAGATTTTAGTCGAAATTAACTGTTGAAATGGTTCTAAAATTCAAATATACAGAGTGAATAACAATTTCAAACTTTTCATTAATTAATTTCATTAAAATTAAAAGCATTGTATATTTGGAAAATAGCAACAAATTTTTTTAAAAAAAATTTTGTAATTCCTCCGTCGTAAAAATGGCTCGCATTAAAATAAATATATTTAATAGAACTAACGTAGCTTAGACAAAAATGAAGTTCGTAGAAAATTGCTCCTTAAGACTAATTTAATGAATTGATAGAGACAAAAAATTTAAATGATGGATTTTCGATACATTAGCTTTTAAAGGGTAAAGAGTATGGTTATTTTCAGATCTTTTCGACAGTGATCTTTTCAATTGATCTTTTTCATTTCACATGCTTACAAAAAAATTCGTGTCGAACCAAAGAAGAAAAAAAAAGAAGAGAAGAAAGGAAAGAAAATTTGAAAGCATGTATGGGATAAAATAAAAAGTTTCGAAAATATTGAACCTTCGAGGTTGGAGAAATTCTATAAGGAGAAGGCAATTTAAAAGCTGAATGTTCATTACAATAATCAGAGTTTAAAATTGGAATTACATTAATAAAATAACTATGATATTGTTTTTTTAATAAAATTTATTTCTAATTAATTGTAAATTAGTTCTTAAAACTTAGAAACAATTTTAATCAATGTTTAGAATTTGTAATTTTATTATATTTCAAAAAAGAAAATTGTAAAACGTGCTTAAGCTATAACTAGCCCGGCAGATGGCGGATTCGAACCCACAATCCCCCTGTAAGATCTAATGCACTAGTTTTGCACTGACGTCGAATTAGAAGTTAGTAATAGATAGGCTAGCATTGCAAGGCCAGCATTGCAGATAGCCATTACATGCATTATGTGTTTATTTTATTTTTTTAGACGAAGTAAATAGTATAAGATTTTTTTAAAAAATTAATATTGCTTATATCGAAGTTCGTAGTCGAGGAATATTAATTCATCTAAATTTCATTTTATTCTTCGTTTATATAATAAATTATTTCGTCTGGTTTGTTCGATTAAAATTATTTAAAGTTCACGTTTCTGTTGTTAATTGGTGAGAAAGTTAATTACCACTTGCTTTTAATCAAGATAAGTGAAGCATTTTTCCAAATAAAATTTTTTCATTTATTTTTCATTAAAAACGTGTAAACGTCATAAATTATCAGCTAAAAGAACAATAAAATCACCAAAAGCTCCCTTCCTTGATTACTCTGAAACAGACTGATTTTTAAAATTACTCTTAATTAGAAAAACTCGCTAATTCATTAAACAAAATGTACCGGATAAGAAAAAAACGTAAAGTTTGATTAAATCGAAAAGAAAAGAAAAAAAAGAAAGAAACTTGTAACTCACCAGATCGTCTCTCGATGCCGAATCAGAGATATTAAAATCGAGCCGAAACCAAGAGTCAAATATGAGATCTTTAAAGTATTGTGAAACATATTTAAATTATACAGACAGATGTAATTGTAAATAAATAGCATTCTGTTAACATTAAATAGTTTGCTCTATTTTAGAAGTCTTTATATATTTCAAATATTTATTATTGGCATACGACTCTAATTGTTTAGGTGGCCATATTTAATTTTAAACGTATCTCATTGATCGAGGTGAAGCAGAAAACCAAAAGCCGAGAACAACTAGTCAAATTTTCTTGTTGTGACATAACTAAGTTAACTGTTAATTGAGTTTAATGCCAAAACGTAAATATTTTCCTCGTAAAATTACTACCAGCCTTTTCACGTCATGTTCACCAGAAAGCTCTTCATCTCACTTCGTGTTAAAATCTTGAATAAAGCTAAATCTTTCACCTCTTTCTTTCTTTATTTTTTCTTTTGAGTTATAATTACTAGACTTGTTAATTCAAGCTTTCTGCAATTTATTAAGCTTGGCAGACAATTAATACATTTATCCGCAAAAAATAGAAGATTTTTAATTTTTTGGTACTTTCAAATTTTTGTGCTAGAATACACAACTAGAAAAAAAAATATAAGAGAATCATCAATTTTATGTTTATTTTCGGTAGATCTGCATGTCATCTTCATGGTGTGTCGTGTCTTATTAATAAGCATTATGAACTTAATCAGTAATTCATTATGTAGAGCTAAATATTTAAATTTGAAATATTAAGAAAGTTTTTCAATGCCCATCCACATATTGACATTCATCTTTATTAACATTCTTCATTTTTAATTTTCGTTTATCATATCAGAAGAGTATATGCTTTGGGCACTTTCTCAAGGGGCACCACATTAGGTGTGCCAACGTGACTTGCAGTTAGAAGTACAGATAGAACAGAGAAGAAAGGATGAATATCTATGCCTCTGAACGGGATTCGAAACCGGGACCTTTCTGACTAGAGGTCAACTCCCTGACCACCATACAGCCTGTTCGGCAGTTCAGAAAGATTTTCTCAAGCATTTGACAATAGCTTTAGTGCCGATAACTTTAATTTTTTTAATAAAAATATTAAATTCTTTTGCTTAGAAAGAAATAAAAAAATTTTGGAAATATTGCGAATATTTTTAAAAAAATGCTTTTTGTCAAAAATTTTATTCCCAAATCATTCGTTCATTCATTTTCACATTGGGTTGTTAAATTTATCTTTCTTGGAGACACGTTTTTGCTTTCAAGATAGTTGAACTTTGGTAAAAGATACAAAAAGAAGGAAAAAAAAAAGAAAAAAGATCAGTATTCTTTCTTCTTTCTCAATTTCCTTGCGTTTCATCTCAGCCTTTATATTGCCATTTAAGTTCTAAAGAGGAAAACTTCAAGGATAAGAAAGGATTTTAAAGGTTTTAGTTGTTCCTTTTTATATCCCAAACGGCCAAACTGAGAATCATCTTGGTGTAAAAGCGCAGAAATATAAAAATTTTAGTGAGGAAAAAATCAAAACGTCTGGGAAAGATTTCTTCTCCAAAAGGTTATAAAAACGTTCAAAGACTATTGCTAGACAGTGAAAACGACTCTCTAGGCGAATGGCGAATTTTAGTATTTCGAATTTTTAAATGCTGCACAACGTTCACAGATTTGAAACTGAGGATACAAGGTTGCTTACAAATGGAAATTACTATCAAAAATGAATGAAACACATAAAACCATATTTCCTTATTATTTTTGACATCTAATTTCAAAAGAAACTTGAATTTAATTTTTTTTAAAGAATGCCTTGCGATAGAATATTAAATCACGCTACCAAATTTTAACAATAGTTATTACTACAGTTATTATTACTAACAGTTTACTACTAAAATATAAGATTTATAATTTGATAGTGAAGGATCTCAGCAAATTCATACTAAGGCTTCTCTGAAAAATATAAATAAACTCCTTTATATTAAACTGTGTACGTGCATAATGCTGGTAAAACGCACTTCAACTTGAGGTACAACGTTTATTTGTTAAAGCTAATGTTGCATATTACAAAATCATTTCCAAAATTAAGCTTGCTCAATAGTAACAACGCAAAACTTTCTTACACAAACTTGAAGTTTCCATAGACAGTGAAACTTCTACGAAAAAACGCCTCATCCAAGGACCATTTTCTTAAAGTATCGATTTTTTACACTATCAACGTAATCTTAAAAAGTCCTCTACAAAAGACCGGGCAAACCTTAACGAGTAAACCGATTATCAACCATCCTATTATAAAATTATCTTGTGTTGCGTAAAGTAAGCAAAAATAGATTCCAAGCCAAAGGTTTTTTCGTCATTGACTTTTGCTTATAACGGGTAGAGGATGATATGTTAGAAAAAAATTAAAATAATCCAAAATTTCTTCATACATTTAAATGCTTATAATTAAAAAAAAATATCTAGAACAATTTATATATTATATAGTAATCAATAAATAAAATCACAAACAGTGTTCTAAATGTTGCGTTATTATGAATAACTACAAAATGTGACTAATAATTTATACGTATTTTTGAGTTAACTATTTTAGAAAATGTTAACAGTTCTAGAAGTGACTATCTCTCTTAACCCTTTTAAGACTGATTTCTAATTTCTTGTAGAGAAAGTTTTCTTTTTGGCAGCTTATGTCAAACCATTGATAATATCACAATAAGTTTTTTTTTTTAAAAAAATCTGGACTGACTTCTTGCAGTTAAGCCTTTGGACATGGAGGTCAATTTTATCTTTTCAAGTAAGTCATTTTTTGTCTCACCAGTGTCTTAGGGTAATAGATAAAAATAACATGAAACATTTTTAATATCATGCGCTAATTATGGTTTAAAACAACATAAAAGATTTTGAAAAATACTTGTATAAGAACAATACATTTTTCTTAGCTTAATTTCAGTTATTTTCCTCACGAAATTATGCATAAATCTTCACAAACATGTGATTTGTTTCAAAGTTATGCCACCATGACAGTTTTGCAAGTACTGCCAGCGAAACAGTTTTGCAAGAATTCAAGAAGGGAAGATACAAATATTGTTACGTGATAATCAAATGTAGAAATAGAGTCTATTTAGCCTAACAGTCTACTTGGAGCGCCTTATGGGAATTATGGAACAGTTCCGTCATGATCGATCAATTTCTCGTGTACTGCATGGTAGTCTTGCCCTAGATGTTTCACTGCAATTGCATTTTAAATTCAATTGAAATGCAATCTTTCAAATTCACACTTTATGCCCAGCAAGACATTTTTTTGCAGAATTCCTTTATGAGTATTTGTTAATGATAAGGATCTCACTTTACATTCGCATTTTTAATGTAAACATGTTAAAAAAAAGTTCCCAAATTTTGCACATTTGTAATGCAGAATAAATGGCAAACAGGATGTCATTATAGGCATTAATTAGTTCAAAAATATTATTTTAAGGCAATATTTCGATACAATATTTCGCATAGTACTCACATTTCTTTACTAAAGTTAATGTCTAAACTGCGGCTTCTTTAATTTTGTTTCTGATTCTCAATTTTTTGTTGCCTTACAAAACTGTTACCAAATCCAACTACTGAATTGTTGTATATTTTGTTTAGTATAAAAATGTATAATGACTGTTTGTGCCAAATTAATTTGAAGAAAAATATATTTAGAATGCATTTCAACAAGGCCTGAAATTGAAGCAAACTATTTAATATAATCGATCAATTTTCAAAAAAGTTATCTTTCTTTTCAATTCATTAACTTTAATTTTGACATCCCTTTAATTAGATAGTTTTTAAACAGGCACTTCTGTCTATGTCTGTTGTCATAGACTGTCTGTTTGATTCTTGTCTGTCTTGTTAATCCTTGTCAGCCAGATCCTTTTCCCTATTGTTATATCAACATCTGTAGTTATCTATGATAATATTTTTTTTATTTTCATAAATATGACCATAAGTGTTTGACTTATGCAAATAATAAAATAAAAAGTAATAAAATAAAAAATAATAAAAAGTTAGTCACGATCCCTCTGTGTTGCTCCTGGACACAATAAATTTCTCTTCGAAGCTGTAAATTTAATTGCGACAAAAACATGCTATAAATCCTTGAGTCAATTTTATCACTACATTCTGGCTACAGTCCTGGCATCAAAACGAGCCTTCCAGTTCTTCAAGTAAATGTTTAGAATATCAGAGCAAACAAAGAAACAAACTACTACAAAAGCAATAAGTTCAAAACAAGACTGCATATCGAATTAGATCCGGTCGTCTGTTTTTGTGAAATTGAAAGACCCCATCTGGTATCCTTCTGGGTTTTATTTACTCTTAGTCCATGTCTAACTTTCATTTTTTTCCCTGCGATTCGTAAAAGCAAAAGAAAGCAAGAGCACACATAACTCTTAAATGTATCTCAAGAAAAATGGGTTTCTCATTTCTCTTCGATACACATAAAAAGTAAGAGATTAGAGGAAAAGAAAGCTTGCGCATAAGTCTCTAAGGAAGCTTTTCAATGAACGCAAAACGACGATTGATTACTTGCTGAAACTAAGAGTTTTCCGCAAGGGAATACAATGTGTCGTCATCAGTCTTTGACCAATAATCGATCAAAACGAAATTTAGAGTTTTCCTTTCTCTATCTAGTAAATACTCCAAGACATAAAGGAGATGATATATTCTTGAATTTCGCATTTTAAATTATAGAAATTTCAGAAGAATAGAAAAATATCGATTAAAAAAATAAACCTTGAAAATCGAATGAAAATACTCAATGAATAAAATTGAATACAAATGAGCATGAAAATAAATAGAATATATCTTAATTTATATTTGAAAAGAGATAGAGAGATTTATATTTCAAAAGAGAGATATCAGTTAAAAAAAAAATTTGGAAATTTTGGAATACATTAAAATGTAATAAAATTAAAATTTTCAGTGAGCTTGATGAGATGCTTCTTAAACTTGATTACACAATACTGCGGCTTAATTTAATTTGAAACATGGTTCACCAGCAGTACCCAATTAGGAAAAATTAAAAAAAAATAATAATACAGGTTTATAAAACACCGGTTCTGGTAGGATACTGGTTCCAGTCTTAAACCTCCCCCAATATTATTATACCGAAAACGGTATTTCATAAACGGTATCATACAGGTTCTGGTATGATACCGGTATGAAATGGTATGAAATGGTATATGAAATGATGTATGGACACCGGTATAAAAAATAAATTCTCAAAATTTACGAAATTTTCTTCGTATTTGACGAAACCATTTCCTGGTAAATGTTTCGAGTGAATATTTCGTCAAACTGAGAAAAAATCTATGTCTGTTTGAAGTTATGAATTTTTTCAGAATCGTTCGACTTTATTTTAAATATCAATTAACCCAATTGATTGGAAATCTAGATTAAAATTTAAAATAAAATGAATGAGAGAAGATTTTCTCACAGCCAGGAATTCTCATCGGAAATCATGATTAGCACGCGATTACACTAACTTTTGTTGCATCATTTCATATTGTGAAAACGGTTTTAAAATTAGATTTTAAAAAAAAATATTTGAGAACTTTCAGAGTTCACTGAGAAGACAAATGTGTGAAGAATCGTCAAATATGTGGAGATTCATATTTTGTTAAAAATCCTGTGATTTCGCGGAGAAATAATTGTCTAAGATAACAAAATGCAGCTCAAGGATAGAATCGTCAAAAATGAGAGTCATATATCTCTAACACTGACTTAACATGTTATTACCCGTTTCACGCCTTAAGTTTGGTATTAAAGATAAATTTCTTAATAAATTCGATCAATTTAGGTAGCAGATATTATGATTCAATAACTAACATATTTTCTTTGAAGTGATACACGAATTTATAACAAAAGAAATAAAAAGGATCTGTTAGTAAAATGTATTTGTTTCACTATTTTTTTTATTAGTTATAAAACTAGAATTTTAAAAAATAGATGTTTATAACATAGCGTGGAATAATATTGGTATTTTTTTATCATAAAAAAATTGGTGTAGCAAATTTTTTATTACTGTCTTAAGAAATTCGTAATTTATTTGAATTTGTTTTGAGTGTTCTTAAGAGACATATATTGGCTTTCATGGACATGACATTACACACAATGACAAGATAAATTATTTCTAATAATTCAAATCTATTTTATCCAACGAGAACTAAGAGGTAAAGTATTATCTTGATTAAAATATGAAATTAGCAGGGATTGTCGGCGAAGTAAATACAAACGCGAAACTGATGTCAATATAATGTTAGTATCAGAAAGACGCTTATAATACTCTAAAATTTACTCTATAAATTAACAATTTTGAATGTCAACAGTTTAGAACAGTTTACTGGAGCAATTAAGTTTGAAACCACTCAATTTGAAAATAAATTTAAACATATGTCTAGGCATAATTTGAAACCAAAATATCATAGTTACAAAGTAAATATTAAGTATATCATTTTCTATTCATGTATTACGCTAGATAATTTTCCTATTGTCGAATTCTTAACAACAGTTTAATAATCTCTCGTGAAACTTCGTAATAAACCGAGAATACTTATAATAGTTAGATCGTCAACAGTTTGAAAACTAATTATTAAACGACCTAAATCAACTGCTTCCATTTATAAGAGTACATGTTGAATAAAGAGTTATACATTTTATTCAGTTTTATCCTGGTATAATTTATTTCAGAACACATAGTCTCATTAGAAAGGTTGCAAATAAATCGCTCTTAACCATTCACCTTCAGAGTTCTCCCCCCCCCCAATATATGATAATAGTTGAAAATTATTCGACTAATCATTAAGTTAATTCCAATTAAATAATTAGGGTTAATAATTATTTTGTTTCAAACTTTATAACCCGTGTTGAGCAATCGACCGGATTCTGAAATTACGACTATCAATGTTCAACTCTGTAGGCGTGTAATTTTGAACAAGGAAACTCTTGGATAAACTACCCGTCTTGGCGAACTTTTTTCATGGAATTTAACAGCATTAGAGTTTCATGGAGGGGAAAACCACGAAAACCTCTTACAGTTAGCAGGATTCAGGGAATTCTCACCCATAAACAGCCTACCACTGAAAACATTTTACGTCCGCACGGTAAGTAGAGCGAGACGAGAGTGGAGTTTGTAAACAGAACTCCAACCAGCGCAGAGCGGAATTCCAACCAGCCACCACTGGGTTTCAAACCTGGGTCATCTCATTGGGAGGCGAAAGCTTTATCTTCTAAGCTACCGTTAATAACCATTTGCCTTTAAGTGGAGTTGGATAAGGTGGCAGTTCCAAAAGTAAGTTCTCTCTTTTTTCATTCTCTTTTTTTTTTAAATGCAATTAAACTGCTTATTTGGTGTAACATTTACAACATTTTAAGTTTTCACATCTTATATAATTGAAGCATACTACATCATCCTTTGTCTATTTTTCTACATAATTTTCATTTTGGCATAGGCATTCTTGTATGCATTGTGACAATTTTGCATGCTTATATCATGCCAGCTTCCTACCATGCCTTAGAGAAAGTGTTCATTTCACATTTTATTTTGTGGTTGGAACTGATTCATCTTCCGGTGGATTGTTCTTTCAAATCAGAGAATCAATGGGTGCCATGTCCTGCTTACAGTCCATGTATGTTATGTTTCTTTGAAACAGTAAAAGGTGTTTACTCGAAAGTGAGTCATCTACTCGACTGCAGTTTAATGGAAAATTATTCAGTTTCGCGACTACGGTTTAACAGAAAATGATCAAACTTCACGTCTACGGTTTAATAGAAAATGATTATTTTTAGTGACTACGGTTTAATAGAAAATAATTCAGCTTGGTGACTGTAGTTAAATAGAAAGTAATTTAACTTCGTGACTACGGTTTAATGTAAAAGGATTTAGTTTCAAAGTCGAGGTGAAAACTGGTATGGCATGAACAGGCAAAGTATGTCTTAGTGTCTACTGACTATCACGAGATGAACTCCTTGCGTAACGAAAAGCTATCATATCCGCAATCATGTGCCTCATTGGCACATGATTGCTGGATTGTACGAAAATGTAGTAAATATTTTCGAAAATAAACAGGTTTTTGTATTCATAAAGAAAAAAAGATTAAAAAAAGAAAGAAAAAAAACATAAGTTTACACTCGGAACTACGTTAGCTTTCAAAAATAAAATTCTCCGTTTGACGATTTAGCAACCCTTGAGCTATATTTCGTTAAGTTTGAGAATCAGTTCATCGCGAAATCACTTGATTATTTTTATCAGAAGTATATCTATAGAAGTAATCTCAAATGTATAACAAAAGTGTTTTCTCAACTCGGTATCCCATCGTGGTGCATTGTGGGAGGTTGTTAACTAGAATGATGAAATTAGAATGAAAACTAGACATCGAAAATACAGTGACGAAACAAACCAACCTGCCTGTAAGATGGTCAAGAAGTTGCCTTGTACCAGGTAGATCCAGGTTTCGAATCGCGTTTCGGTCATATGTGTAATTCATCGCTCTGTTCTATCTGTCCTTCTGTGTTGTTTTGGTAACATTGATCCACCAATATGGTGCCCACGATAAAGTGATTATTAATCAACTTTGATATATTACGCGCTATAAGGTTTCATTTATTTTAGAGAAAAAAATAGAATGGCGGAATATTTCCTAATTTTGACGCAATTCGTTTCTTCGAAGAAATGAAGATAGTTTTTTCGTCACTTTGACGAAGTTTTAGCTTGGAGCATATACCAGGAAATTTTTTTAAACAAAAACGAAGGAAGTTTTGGGAAATTTAAGTATCCATTTTCTACTATGCTCCAGTCATTATGTTTTTGTCTTTTTTTTCCAATTTAATTTATCAAATTACATCTTATAAACCTGTACTTAACATTAAAAAAGATTGAAATAATATTTAACATCGAAATTTTACATCATATCTAGACTTTTAACTTTCATCCTGCATTATTAAATATTGATTTTTTATTAAAAAATGTGAGCAATTTCATTTGAAAATTATGTTCATACAATTATGTCTAGCTGAAAAGTACCATCCTGCATTGATTAATAACTAAAATTTCAATCAGTTTTTTATTCTTTATCCTTGATTTAAAAACAAAATGCAAGGCGATTAATTACTTAACTTCCAACAACCCATGCCAGGTTGCCTAGAGATTTAAAGGTAACCTTTGCTAAACGTAAGAAAGTCTGAAAGGTAAACTACTGCACCCTGATTTAACGATTTAAGAAAATACAGAGAGCAATTTTATTTTCAGCGTTGGCAACTGTTATACTGAACGATGAATTTGCTTCTTTATGTGTGAAAACATGATAATCTTATTGGATTTTCTCCCACGATGGCAACGTTGAAGGATTAATAAAATATTTTTCTTTTCTTACAAGCTTTTCAGCTTTCAAAAGCAGCTAAATTGGTGATGAATTGCGGAAAACTTTTCGAAGCATATATTGATTTTTCTATCAAACGAAAATTCTAATGGAACAGATTTAAAGTTATGTACTTTTTTATTAACTCAAAAACAGGGATAATACGATTTTGGAGCTTTAATATTAAAGTATTAGAGTAGTTTAATGACTTCTGAAATATCAAAACAACATTTTTAGAAACTTACATTAAAGATTTTTAAAGATTTCATGGACTCAGCGTTCTATTGTAATTTGATCCGAAATATTTTACAATATAGAAAATGGAATGGATCGTATTACAGACAATAATACTTCTTACAATATAGTGCTTTTTATACTACTAGCATTAGCTAGACATTTAAGTAAATTTATTTCTAATTATTAATAGCACTGTAAATAATATTTTTCTCCAAAAAATGTAGAATAAACTGCGAATTAAATACTCAGATGATGAACACGAAGCCTTAATTAGGTATAATATTGTTTTACAATAATAAATTAAAACAGGTGAAGCCTTTTATTAATTTTTAATTGATTGCATAAATATCGGAATTAATGATTACAGATTTATGTTTAAATATTTGAACTATATTTTTTACATTAAAAGGGTCAAACCATAAAGCGATCTTACACTTAATAATCACACTTTAAATTCTCTTCATATTCTAGTATCCATTAGTAAAATCTTTTATAAAATCTAATAATATAAAATCAAAGTTTCGTTTTATCTTTTAGGAAAATAGATTTATAAAATGCATTAAAAACAGAAAAGCAAATAATCATAACTTTCTAAAGGATGGTTGCTATGGTTAACGCCATGTTCCTTACGTTCGAGATAGTTGAAAAAAAGGTAATAAATTCTTTCAACAGTTTAATTTTTTATCTTGTATCCTACTTTAAGTAATAGAAAATCTATGACGATAAAAATAATCTTTTTTTTTTAATTTTATGAATGATTGTTTCGTATCCACGGACTCTTACTTTAAAATTTGAAGAGTTCTACTTCAACCAATTTGCTACGAGCTATTAGTAATTTCTGCTTTATGAATTCGATGTTACTTAAACTGATTATGCTTAGGTTTTTGATTATATAATTTTAATAAAATTACAAATAATTGTTGTGTACAACAGGGTGGAATATTCTGACATCAATCTATGGAGTTTAATAAGATCAAGAGTTGTTATTAATACAGTTTTTAATATGTTTTTGATGGGCGTTTCGAAGCTTTTAACTCTTCTTAGAAGGATTGGAAAAATACGTTATGGCTGGATTATATCGATTAATTGTCTATTTGCTATATCTACAACAATTTTGTCAAGGTTCATCAGAATTACCAAATCCTTCTGATAAAAAAAATAATAAAGAAGCACCTGTATTTCCATTCAAACAGAAAAATGAGATCTAACACGAAAAAACATTATTAAATGGGGAAAAAAATGAAAAATCATTTCCCAGTGGAAAGAAAAATCCTATCATTGCACAATTTTTGAAAGAAAAAAAAATCTCCAAGTATTTTCGGAATGAGAACTTCATGAGAGTAGCTTAATGATTAAAAAAAAACTTTTGACACGTCAGCAAAAATAGTCCTGATGGTGTCATGTCTTTGATTCCAACACAGCCTTAAATTTATTTATTTTTTGAATTTAAGACAATGTTTTTTTTTTGCTGATTTTTTTATATATTCCAAATATTGTTATTGTTTTACAAATATTTTAATAGTTATTTTCATTTTTTTTTTTGAGCGAGAACATCAATAATGTTTTTTCTTTAATGTAGATATTAAGTAATTTTAGAAGATAATGCGTGAAGAAAATGTAATTCTAAAGTTAATTTGTACCGTATATAAACCGGAAGTAAACTTTTTTTTGGTTATAGTAAGCATTGAAAACAAACACGCGATAAGTTATTAAGATTAAAAGAAAACAGTTTATGTAGACAATTTTAAAGAAGTTATTGATTAATTAAATTGAAGGAAGAAAAGGTCACAAAATATTATTGAAAACCCGAACTCAAAATGTTTAATCACCGTATAAGAATGATAATTTCATTCATAAAAAATAAGACAACATCTGTTTAAAAATATTGCGCACACTGAGTTTTAAACCATGCCAATATAGAAGACAAACAAATTCGCTATGATCCCATTTTAGTTTTAAATTGCTACCAAGTTTATAGTAAAATACTTTTCTAAATATACTTTTAATACCACATAATTATCTAGTACCACCACATAATTATCTGCGATTTAATACGACAAAGTGCAAGTTAAAGAGGAGCGAGAAAAGAGCCGCAAGCGGCATTAGGTGGCCAGATGTTTAATACAGGTCAGTTCAATTATCTTCTTTAGGATCATAATGACAATGTTCTAGAGACTAAGGAAGATTGAGTAGAAAGCTTAAATGAAGTATAAGTCGATAGATAAACTCCGAAAGTTCCCTTTTCCTTGATATGAATGCAAAATCAGACAAACGTCACCAACTAGTCCATTGCCTGAAATCTGGGAGTTCACCTTTGATGGTAAGACAGTATTAAGACATTATTTTCACGATGTTATACTTAAATCAGTTGAATCACATGTTTATATCATAAACAACGAACTAGTCTACTGTCTTAAGTCCATGGCTATTCTTTTGATAGTCGGGCAGTACTGAGACAGGATCTTTATCTTTATGGAGTCATATTTAAAGCCAATGAATGGTCATGGGTTATATTTTTGCATAACATCTGAAACTAACTAGTCTTCTGTTTAAGTTCTACGACTCTTCTTTCGACGGTCGGGAAAAAAGTACAGAGACGTTATCTTTTGTAAGTCATACCTAACAACTGGAGAAATCACTTTTTTACATAGCGATCACCACCATGTTTACTGTCTGAAGCTTGAGACTCTTCTTTCTTTACGGTCGCTCAGTACTGACACAATATCTTTCTTGAATCACACCTGAATTCAAGTTCAATTACATATTTAGATTATGTCCATCACCTGTGCTCGTGTACTATTTGATGTATGCGATATTTTGTTCTCGGTCAGACACTATTATTGACAATTTTAATTAAAAAATAGAGACCGTTTAAGAAACAGAGTGTTCCATTCACACAAAACAACATATGCAATGTCAGTTAACAGTCATTGAACTTTAAACGGCAAGTAAATTTATTTATTAGAAATAAATAAGTAAACCCGTCGATGTTTTAGCTAGAATATACTAAATCAATACTTGTTACAGGAGTTCTCAAACTTTTAAACAAACTAAAAACCTTTTAAAAAATAACTTTTAGTTTCCTATATTTACTTTCAAAAATCAGTAAAATATTTCACATAGTTTTAATATTAATATTTCATTCTCGAGCCCAACTACTGAAAAATAAATGCACTGCGGAGAATGCCAAAAGCCGAAAATTTTTAAACAAATGGCCACTGTCAAGATGCACAAGTTCGTGTCTCTCTGATTTCTTTATATTTAAAAACTCCATCTCTTAAAACTTTTACTAAGATATTCCTTCGTGCTAAAAGGAAGTGTGTACGATGGGGGTTGTTTAAGCTCCGAGGAAAAGATTTCTTTCATTTGTCACGAATACTTTGGCATCATTGGTTTCGTGTGCTCCTTTGTATCCGGGTGAGTGTAGGGACGTTTCAAGGTTATTATTACGTGACGCAGTCAAGAAAAGGGGGCCTTTCACAAATAGAAAAATATTCTTCAAGAACTAAATTTTATGTTTAAATTGTTTAGGTCTGCACATCATTGCAGATAAACACGCGATTTAATGTTTATGATACGCAGAGATGAATTATGTGTTGTTCACATTAAATGTGCTCGTATTAGAACACATGTTGTTCTCAGAAAGTTTTTCACGTCATATGGAATAATGTTTTTACGCGAGTAATATTCTATTTTTATTTCCATTGAGAGCTCGTAACAGTTAGTCATGATAAGTCAATTAACATTTGCCAGCACCCTGCACAGTGATTATGGAAATGGAGCAAAATTTAAGCATGAAGAAAATCCATAATATTTATTTATATTTTGTAAAGAAATAAAAAGCGTTTAGAGTATAATTTTTCGTTAAATGAAAAGTGGCTATGGTAGATGGAGCCTTGGTGACTCAGGGGATAGAGTGTTCACCTCCCATTGAGGTAAACCCAGGATCGAATCTCAGCGGTGGCTGGTCCATATGAAATCAATCCCGATTCGCATCGATCACAGTGCTGACGCAAAATTATCCAAACTGGAAGACGTATCATGGGTTAGAATCCCTTTGCCATTAGGCAAATCGTTGGTGGTTTTCAGGATCTGGTTCAAAATTACAAGGCTACGGTGGAGAACACTGATAGTCGTGAACTCAGAATTGGATCGGCTTTTCAACGCCAATTATAAAATAAAATATGCAGAAAAACATAAAAAACTCATACAGAATTATTAGTCAGATGTTTAAACAACTTTTATCTAAATAAAAAAAACCTACCAAAATAGCATCTTTTTTTAAAGGTTTAAAACTGTTTGAAATATTTGAAACATTTCACGGTTTCAAAATTCAGACGAGTTTTATAGTTTTGTGGTATATAGTTTAAAATTGATGTTTATCTTCGAATTTAATAAGGCACTCAAATTGTGTTTTATATTCTTGGTAAAAAGAGCATTGAAGAGGATTTTCTTCCTAGGTTGATACGAATAATTTCAAGTGGTTAAGACGAATAATTTTAAGTCGTTAGATTATTTTCCAACCATTTTTTTACGGTTATTTTTTCGTTTTTACGGTCCTTTTCATGTGGGTTTTTAAACAACCGTAATTTCAATATGTTGTCATTTCAACATGAGAATTCTCCTTCTACTTAAATATTCTTTTATTTTCGTTAAATAAATCTCTTTAGGATTAGAGCAGACATACTTTCTTTAAGACTCTAAGAATCATAAGAATGAATTTTCTCGTCAGTGCATGCGCGTAGTGTTCATTCAAAAATCGAATGCACAGTCAGAACATGTTCTGCTTTATCCCAAATAACAGCGAACACGTGATACTTCTTGAAGAAGTTTAATTAGTTTATGTATTACTAGCGGCGAATGAAATGAGATTTCTTTCGTTGTTATCGGAAATGCGCGTTAGCATCGAAAAAAACGTATTCTTGCCAGAGTGTTGTAGAAGTGTAAAGAGAAATGAAAAATCCTGACAAAATAACCGATGCTTTGCTTATGAATATTTATGATATTTATGATACAATTTTTCCAGTTATTTCACAAATCATTATGGTCTCCAATCCTTCATGTTTTAAGTATCTTGTAAATTTTTCAGATAAGCGATGTTATTAAGCATGATTACATACATATTTCTTGGATGTTTGGAATTATGTATAGTATAATTATAAAAAAAATATATATTAAAAGTAATGTTAAATTAATGAAATAAAAATTCCTTTATTTTTTTAGAGTAATTATTTATGTTTATTTAGTCTTAGTCTGTTTTATATAATTAAACAACTAAATCAATAGTGTAAAATCACAATCAATTCATACAAACCATATTTTTAAAATGGATGAATATTTGATTCAAGAACTATTCTCAGAAAAGTCAGAATTTCTACTAACAGATATTCAAAATAAAAGTTAAAGACAATAGGTACAATTAGTCTAAGTAATTTATAAGCCGTAATAAAACTTAAACTTGTTGAATATATAGAAACGGTTCATTAAAAATATAATAATTTATTGTTTAAAGATAGTCTAAAGATAGTGATTAGTCAGGTCTATTAATTGTCACCCCTTACTGTTTACCAAATGTCCAGGGTTACAATTAAAAAATACCCTATTTAATAATGTCCCAATAAATAACTCTTTTGATAATATAATAAATATATCAAGAGTACTGATGTACTTAAAAACTTTAAAAAAACTTTATTAAAAAAAACTTTATTTCAAACTTAAATGTACTTTTATCTTCAAATTAGTTGTACCCAAAGTAATAGGTCACATCTGTGGACAGGAACAATAGTACCAATAAATTCTTCCACATAGCAGGGATACATTGCTGCAGTTTATAAATATTTTTTCCAAAGAACTATTTTGTTTTGGGCTACAAGAACGAGTTAATCGTTTTGTATTTTCACTATCATGCTTTGCTATATTCATAGCAATAATGCTATAGCTTGTTATGCTATATGATCTATTATGTTTTCGGCAATTCTTCGTGATTTGATGAAATCAACAAGTTACCTTTGTGGAGCAATTAGAATTCATATAATTGGATGAAATTAAAAAATTTTATTGACTAAAGTAAAATATTCTGTATTAAAACTATGTATTAAGTAATTGATTAGAAATTCTGTATTAAATATTTGAATACGAATTCTCATGATCTAATTTTAAGTGCATCAGTGTCTTAAGTATGGGAAATCGGGGCCTAGTTTAACGTTTTTGTGTTCACTGGGGAACAATTATTTTTTTTGTTTGTTTTCGGTTGCATGAGAATTTTTTGAACAGATCTGAGTGCTTTCGTATCGCTGATTTCAAATCTGCAATCGGTTTTTTTCCCTAAGCTAGTTTTTTAATGATATTTTCAGTCCATTTTTTGTCGAAATGCGCAAGTTAAAAACTTTTATGTAATGGAAGCACGGATAAATGTTGCAGCAAACTTTTATGGGAGTTAGGGCATATTATCTGAATTAAAATTGTATTGAAACTCATACCTGGAAATGTCATCATACACCTTTTCAATTATGCAACATTTCTTTTTGTACTTCTGAACGGGTAGTAAAATATAATAATCTCCTAGTGGTGTATGATGACATTTCAGGGGATGGGTTCCTCTTCAGTTTTAATTTTGATGATATTCCCTAAGTCTACTAGAAGCTTGTAGCAACATTTATGTGAACCGTGTTATGTAAAACGATTTTAAACTTGTACATTTCAAGAAGAAAGTAGACTAGAAATGTTTAAAAAAAACTGTTGATTGCCGAGAGAAACTGATTTAAAATCAGCAATGTAAAAATATCAAAGATCGGTATAAAAATTTCACGCAGCAGAAAACAAAACAAAAAAATTCCCCAGTTTTATGCGTAGACGTAAGACTAATGAGACGTATGACAAATAGATGAAATAACCAATGTGTTAAAATTAAAGTCACCAAATCATTTTTAGAGAATGTTATTGAATGAAAAAAATAAGCTTAATGTTGACAGTCGTACAAAAATGCATAAAATATGTGTTTTTTTTCTTCAGATTAATATATTATAAATAAAAAAGTATATCGATGCATTGCATTTTATATTCAACAACATCATTGCTAAATCAAGCATTTTATTACATTTTTGAGTAAATTATTAAATTCAATAAGTTTCTTGAAACAGCCCGTAGAATTTTATTTAATGTGTATTAAATAATACTTTTTTTCAAACTATTTTTTGATCAGTATATTTTTATCGTAAAAAAAGCACTAACCTGATGCATGTAACTTAATTAAGCCAAGTTCAAAACAACAACAAGAAAAACATTTCGCTAAATAAGTTTAAAATTTGTAAAAATAAAGATTTCTGGGGAAGATATCGCTTAAAGAAAACTTTATAAAGTTACCTTTATTTTCATTGGACTATTTTGAAGTGAAATATTTATTTTTCAACTGATAAAGGATACTTTCATCAGGATATCAAGCATTATATTTTTCTTTTAAATAATTATTAATCGTTAAAAAATGTAAGTATCTCAACAAAACTGCAATTTAATTAAATGTGCCTAAGTAGATAAAAGTTTATATCATTAAAATCTTTCTTCAATTTTTAATAACTCAATAATTTAAGAGTTACTAGAAAGTTTTCCTTGGCTGCCGTTAAACAAATGCGACACATTTTGAAGCAGTCTGGAATGAGACTAATTTGTGGAAGTTTATTAAGGAAAATTTGATATAAGTTCGGATTTTAAATTTATAGAATAAAATATTTTTGTAATAAATTTTTTTCTTTTAAACAATTATTAATCGTTAAACAATATAAGCATCTCAACATAACTGTAATTTAATTAAATGCGTCTAAAGAGATAAAGGTATATATCATTAAGATCTTTTTTTAATTATTAATGAGTTAATAATTTAATTGTTAGTAGAAGGTTTTCCTTGGCTGTCGTTAAACAAGTGGGACATATTTTAAAACAGCCTAGAATGAGACTAATTTGTAAAAGCTTATTAAGGAGAATTTGATATAAGTTTGGATTTTAAATTTATAGAGTAAAATATTTATATAATAAAAATGTTTCTTTTAAACAATTATTAATCGTTAAACAATATAAGCATCTCAACATAACTGTAATTTAATTGAATGTGTCTAAGTAGTTAAAGGTTCATATCAATAAGATCTTTCTCTAATCATTAATGACTTAATAATTTAAGAGTTAGTAGAAAGTTTTCCTGGTCTGTCGTTAAACAAATGTGACACATTTTAAAATAGCCTAGAATGAGACTAATTTGTAAAAGTTTATTAAGGAGATTTTGATATAAGTCCAGATTTGAAGTTTATAAAATAAAATATAACCTAATAAGGTTCCTTTTTGCATATACTACCGACAAAAGTTTCATAACCATGCATGTTTAAAGATGTAGATTTTAGAACGTTTGTAGTTCATTGGTGTACACAAAATAAAAATGTTTTGAGAAAAATGAATTAACTTTGATCTATTTTCCTTCCAATCCTGTAATTGGTCTTAAAAAATTATGTGAAATAATTGAATTAAAAAAGGCATATTTTTCATAATATTTCTTTTTTTCCATTTCGTAAAAAGATTTTGTAAATTTTTTAGCCATCACAATACAACATAAACCATTTTAAACTTATACAACATATTGCAACTTTGAGCTTATAGTACAACCCTCAATTTTTACGTTTTTACTTGTAACGTAAGTTTGTAGTGTTACAATATTTCAACGGAAGTGGTACGATAAACACCTATGAAAGTCACAAAGTTTGTAAACATCTAATATATATAATTCTCTTACGTGGCTCCCAAATTTTGGCTGTATTTCTTTTCCGCCGGTGGCAACATTTGCTTTGTTTGGTTTACGTTACTATTTCTTTTACATGGCGACAAAAAAAAGCCTCATTACAACTCCCCGAATAGCAACGCTAGAAAATCGACCAATGATTGCCGATAAAAAAGTCACATGCCAAATCTAGCCGAGGTAGCTCAACATACAGCGCTTTTTAAAACGGAAATAACCAGAGTGCATCAGCTGCGGCAATCTCATACTATTAAGCTAGGCAGAAGTGAGTAGTCTTTGTCGATAGATCTCTATTTTAGTATTTTGTCGAAAGCGCTTTTTTTCACGAATTTATATATTACGAATTTATTTGACGATTTTTGATTTATATCACGAATTATACTATAGCACATTTCTAATAGGTTTAACGAATTATATGTCATTTATTTGAATTCAAATTTATTTTAATGACTTAGTATTTACTAAAAAGATGTAATTTTTCTTAAAAAAAAAGTTTTTATATAGATTTGAATGATTGTTTTGAATTCTTAGAATTTTGTGCATTTGCAATGTACCCAAGTTAGTAGCGAGCGAAACAAGCTTGGTTTGCGAGGCAAACCATTTAAGATTGCGTAGCAATTTTCGGGGGTTGGCGAGCGTTGTCGAGCAGGGGGCGCAGCACACTAGTTAGGTAAAATGATTGTATTAAAAAAACGTATTTTTCATAATATTTTTTATTTCTACTTCGAAAAAAGATTTTGTAAATTTTTTAGCCATCACAATACAACATAAACCATTTTAAACTTATACAACATACAACGAGCTTGAGCTTATAGTACTATCCTCAATTTTTACGTTTTTACTTGTAACGTAAGTGTGCAGTGTTTCGATATTTCAACTGCAGTGGTAAGATACGCCAAAAACTTTTCTTACAATAACAACCTATGAAAGTCATAAAGTTTGTAACCATCTAGTTATAATCACAAAATCTATTTTACGAGATTTAATTTTTTTTATATTTATAGCAGTTCGTGAAAAATGAATGTCAGTAAATGAAGTGCTTTAATTTTACCCAATTATTTAAACTCTTTAATGTTAAAATATTTAAATAGTTTCCTTTTTCAAAGTTAAACTGAACGTCTCTGAGAGATAACCGCAATATTAGGTTCCAGATTCCTAAGTCCCAAAACTTAAACTAGGTTATAAAATATTACGTTAAAAAGGCATAAAATCACTAATTGTACTTATTTCAATATTCGAAAAACAATATTTGTATGATAATTATCTAATACCTATATGTACCTCGATTTTGGGTAGCCATTTTTTTTATTGAACCTCATTTTTAACATTTATTTCTAGCATAAAAATGTGAATTTCATAATATTATTTTTATATGGTTAATAAAAAACAATATCCACAAACAATATTTTAAAGATTCAAAAAACATCAAGATGGTAGATGAGTTTTTCAATGTTCACAAACTTTGCAAAATATTAAGTTTCGTAGTTTCATAATAAAGAATGTACATTAAATCATCAAAAGTGGTAAAATGACGGTAATGATGGTGCACAACATAGTCATGTAAAATTTTTTGTAAGAATTTAGATTATCATTAAAATAAATTTTAAAAACAAATTTTAAGAACCACGTTTTTCTATTGAACTAAAAAGGAGAAAAACAATTCTATTTTTGTCAAACCAAAAACAAAACCTTGGGGCAATTTCAGGTTGTCGAAGAAGTTCATTTCGAAGTGATGTATTTCTCCGCATTTTGTTTTTGCTCGAATTAAAATAAAATAAATTTCTTTTTCAGTTCGTTTAAAAACGCTTTTTTTCTAAAGAGAACTTTTTCATTAAAAAAGTTTTCTGTTACGGAAATATGTCAAAATTTCCATTGACTATGAAAAGGATAAGGAAAAAAATTATTATTGAGGTTAGGAAGCAATTGAAAACTTGTATTGTCATTCAGAACGCAACTCTAGAAAAATGTGACAGCTCTAGTTAGTCAGAGTTTCAATTGACGATAAATTCGGATTTGCTATACATTAAATTAGCTTATTTTTCAAACCAAAAACAATTGAAACTTGTATTGTTATTCTGCACAGAGGTCCAATTAAAGTTTTATTTCTCTAGCTAGTCGGAAAGTGGTTAAATTTTTAATTTTAAGATTATGCAAAACACACGAAGGCGAATAAATAAAAACGCAGTAAGTAATAAAATTAGTTCAATCCTAAATTTTAGCAATAACTGTTAATTTTACATAATACAAGTTGCTCTATCAAGTAATTATTCATAGACAATATGATTATTTATATATTATTCTGTTTTGAGTCAAATACAAACTATAACACCCAATCTCTGTTTGCATTGATGACTGAAAACAGCGCGTTTTGATTTAAATCTGTTATTTTATACACTATTTGCTCAAAAGAGGAGAATATTTGATCAATTTGCCGTAAAAGCATTCTCAATTATTTAATATTAAGCGTAAATGGAAATTTGAATATCAAATATTTTCTAATTATTTAAATGTATGTGCATACGAAATTCAAGCCAGTCTACTAATAACAAATTCTTCGGGAGTAGGTTTAGCTTAAGTTAATATTTAATTATATTCACTTATGTTCATATGTTCAATGTATGATTTTCACTCGACAAAACTCTCCATTTAAAAAGTGTCAGAAAATGATAGTTTTCAAGGCAATATTTAAAATAAATAAGAATTTAAACAAATATTTTAAACCATAAAAGTGTATGGTGTCTTTTACATACCAAGCAAGCAAGTTTAGATACAATTTATTTAAAATTTACTAATAACAGTTCGTTTATATAGTTGTAAGATAGAAAGGATTGTGCTGCCATCCATTTATTAGAAAGGAAACTACATTAGAAAGTCAATACTTACATGATTAAGGAAAACTGCAGTTACACATTGTTACATCAACCATGTAGTACATAGTACACTAATTAATGAGTGTCTTTACATTTTATTACCTACACAACACGCGTTCTTACCAACAAGTGATGAAGAAAGCTCTTCTAATATTTAGATTGTCTGAAACTCAATATTGAAAATGTTATTAAATGAAATGTTTTTTATATAATTTTTTATAGTTTACTATTGGTACTTAAAAGTTGTATATGTACGTTTGGAATTAAATTGATATGTATCAAAAGAATCTTTTAAAATATATTTTATAACCAGGTTATATTTTCCGTACAGCAATAATGAAACACTTTTAAAATCATAAGAAAGTTTGACTATATAATGATTATGATTTCTAAAGCTTTAAAATACGTTTTACAGAATTGTAATATGGTACAAATACTTGAAAACTATCTTTTTCACCTATAGTATTTTAAAGGCTTGTACATTAGATTCTGAAGGAATATATTCCCAGCTTAAATAAGTAAAGTGAGCGTTAGAAAATAAAAAGAGAGAACTTTTAATCTTTAAACGATTTATATAGGGAGTCGGTTGCATGAGCTAATATTTTTAAAGCGCTTAAAATATTATGCTACAAGAAACTATTCACTTACCATCATGTAATGGATCAATCGAATGAATCATGAGCTGCAATAGGCCATGGCGAAACTTGCTTCCTGCGTGCAAAATAGGAGTACTTGCCCGCCGCTTCTTCATCTATAAGTACAAACAAAAATAATAGAATCATTTAAATTATTCAGATATTACAAAATATCCGAATCATAATTAATCATACTAATTTGAATATCCGTAGAGCGAATTCTGCTTAATTTATGACGCAATGGATGCATCTTCAAGAAGAAGAAACAACAGTATTCACCGCATTAGAATTAAAATTATAGATACAAATCAATTGTTCAATTCTAGATACTTGCTATAGGTCATGACTTCAGTTTACGATATTATCTATCTTAAAAGCGATTGTTAGTATGTGTGATTCAGGAATTAGTTAAAAAACGTAAATGGTTTGACTATGATATAAGCCAGGAATTTTATGATATACTCGTAAACAAAACTTTCTTAAACTGTGTAGAACTTTTTATTCCATATCTATATATTGAAAGCGTTTAACTTAAGCAACTCAAAAGTATTGAAAAATTAACAAAAAAGTGCGAGTAGAACAATATAATAGTTTATTAAACTAGTATTATTATGTGTGAATCCTAATCTACAAAACATATTTATTTAAAAAAGCACAATTAAGCTAAAGAATATTTTTACTCTTAAACTAAAAGTTAAATACCAAACTTTCCAAAACTTATTGTGATTTTTATTACTGCTATTTTATATTTATGCGTGTTATTTTATGTATTGTAGTGTTATTTTATGTATTGTAGTGTTACTTTATGAGAGCAAAACTACAAAAAGTTAGCAAAATTGCAAAATACTGCTATAAAAGAATTTAAAAATTGCATATTATGCTGTAATTTTGATTCGGGAATCTCTTTTTTGAAAAGGACTCTGTTTTAACTACTCAGAAGTATCACAAATTTTAAGTCTAACGCCTTATGGATATTAATTACGAAGTCTTATAGATGTTCTTAAAATTTAGACAACTTATTTTATAAATAATTATCCATTTTTAAATTGCTCACTCTTTAAAATATATTAAGCTTTGCAGTTTAATATAAAGCAGTGGTTAATTCTTAACCTATTAAAAAATTCCATTTCGTTTTTCGCTCATCCCGTTCGAACGATTCGTTATAAAATGTTCTAAAATCGTTCCGGTAAAAATGGATTCCAAGGATTACACAGATTGGCAAAAAATAATATGCTTCTAGTAACATTTCTTACATGTAGGAGCGTTTGCTAGGTTTTAAAGCACCCAGGCACGAATCCAGTTTTTGCGCACACTCACAAATTTGCTTTTTTTCGATAATTTTTATTTGAAGTTATGGTTTTATAAAAAACGGAACTGCTTTTTGTCTTAAAAGATAATAAAACAAGCAAAATAATTCTTAGAAGATACAATAATACTTGGAAGACATAATACTTCGAAGAAATAATACTTGGAAGAAAATAATACAATATAATACTTAGAAGATATATTTAAACAACAGTAAAATACGTAAGCAAGGAATTAGAATGTAATAAAAAATGTGGGTTCAGATTATTTTAAAGTAAAAAATAAAATCGAACAAAATCTAACTTCACTCATAAAATAAGCTTTCCATACAGAAGTATATGTAAAGTAATATATAATAAAGTACTCTTTCAAACTATTTTTAAGCATTTCAAAATGTATTTATATATAAAGAAAAGTGGATCAATTTATATGCATTTTCTTCATTCTGTTGTTGATGTAAACCCATTTCACTCTCATTCGCTTGAAGTAAGCTTTCTTAATAACTTTGTTACAAATATATTTTTCATTAAAATTGAGCAAATTTTGAAATTATAATCCTGAAACATACAAGAAATCAAAATTCTTTTATTGAAATTACTTTCCAAACATTATAAATGTCACAAAAATTTTAGAAAAATATTTTCATTCGCTAGTTATCTAAGCTGTTAAAATTCCTCGGAAAAAATGCTTAAGTAACAATTCTTTAATTGTTAATTTACCATACGCAATCGAAATAGTCAAATAAGCATAAAAAAATGGTATTCAAGCTGTATAGTGTGAAACAATCGTTCATTGACTGTTTTCATCTAATATGATTAAACAATTAAAATTTCATTCGCTCCAACTAGGCCCACATTATGAAGCCACTTCGTTCTTTGCAGTTGAGTCATATTAAGGCCGAGAGGACCATCTGTTAATCTCATGACCGCCTAAGTAGGGGTTCGTATCCCAGCGGTGACACACCAATATTTCTTCCATTCATTCAACATATGAACTGTTTTTAGTGTCCCGCACTCCCTAATTGGTGACTCTGGAATATACGAGCACAATACTCTTATACAAGCATAGATAGTCGCACCATAGAGCTGGTTTATTAACTAACAAAAAGCCTAACTCCATCGTCCTATTAATTTTTATTTTTATGTTATGAAGTTGGTAATTGTAAACGATTGAAAAACCGTATAGTTTTAGATTCACGGCTTTTAACCATACCAGTTGTACCAAACCGTAAAGAAAAAACTTTACAGTTGTTAAAATATATAGACTGCTGCCGGTAAGTATAGCGTAGTTTCAGAATGAAAATTCTTACAATATATGATTAATATATAAATGGAATTAAAAAATTCATGAATGATATAAAGTTTTAAAAGAATGTAATATACGAGATGGAAAAGGAGATTAAAATTTATGTATATATATATTTTTTAATTCTTGAATTCATTTGCTAAGTTTGATTTCTATTACTAAATTTATAAACATAAATTTGGAATCTCTTGAACTTGCTTGCTTTCGAAGCCCGGTGTCCCCTTTTTACCCCTTTAGCCTCAAAAATGCTTTCAATAAAGCGGATTGGAAGGTTCTTAAGGCTAATATCAATAACCTAGGCATCCCGGACAATATTTCGGGTTCTATCTTTAGCTTTCTGAATTCTAGGAAGGTTATTTTTAATGATGATTCTGGCGAGCTTGTTATGGAAAAGCAAATCAATGTAGGTGTGCCACAGGGCTCTTCCCGGGGTCCGGTCTTGTGGCTCATTGTCATCGATACCATTTTTAACTTTTGTGACTGTATTGATTTTACACACTTCCCTGGCTTTGATTGCTTAGATTTTAAGCTAATTTCTTTCGCGGATGATGTCTTCGTGCTGGTCGGTGGCTCGATCTTCTATCATTTTGATGCCCTGGTGACTCATATCCTCATCAATTTATCAGCCTGGGCCGAGCAAAATATATTTGAATTTAGTCGTGAAAAGACACAACTAATTACATTCCCGAAAACCAATAAAAAGGTTGCTAGACTTCCCTGTATTAAGCTGCACAGAAACGATAATAGTAATATTAAAAACACACGAACACTCAAATACTTGGGAGTCCTGCTCGACCCGGGCTTGACGTGGATCCCCCATCTTAACGAGACTAGAGATAAGATCCAAAGATTCAATCAGGGGATAAGGAGAGTTGCTAGGGCAACCTGGGGGCTCAGCCCACTTATACTTAAACGAATCTACCTCCAGGCAAGCGAGCGTATTATTTTATATGCAGCCAGTGTTTGGTACAGAAATAACACAAGGATGAACGAAAAACTTAAATCTATCCAAAGGATCCCTCTACTCACCATCACCAAGGCGTATTCGACAGTTAGCTCTGAAGCTGTACAGATACTGGCTGGCATTGTCCCAATTCACCTAAAGATCCTCGAGGACATTATTATCAAAAGGATGAGATGGGGTTGGAGGACGGATGATTTGGTTCATGTTTTTCCAGAGTTCTCTACACAGAATATTATTTTTGATATTCCAACCCCACTGCACCCATCTAAGTATCGCTCCTTGCCCTGGGGGTATGATTGCCCAAAAGATCAGGGTTTGGAGATTTTCACCGACGGCTCTGGGATGGAGACTGACAACGATAACATCTTCAGAACTGCTTTTGCATTCGTTGTCTATTTTAACGGAGTAAAAACACATCAGGTCTCCACTAGGGTCGAAGAGGTGGCTTATTATGGCGGCGAGGCACGGCCATAATAAGGGTCTGTAGACCTAATATAAGGATCTTTTGATTCGGCTGTCTCTTGCTCAAAACACAACCAGTTTTTACTTACTTTATCGCTATGAATTGTTCTTTGTCTTTCTTGTGTATTGTAAATTTTGTATCTGATGGCCTGTTGCCATCCATCCACTTGATGTAAATTTTGTGTTTTTAATGCCTCTACCGTATGCCCATAGATGGGCGGGTCGGGGACATACAATAAATAAATACCCCTTTAGCCGCCGCACTGCTTGTGTATATTTTGGACTCGAATTTGTTATAATAATGCTATGTGGTACAGCCTCTATTTTTCTAGTTAAATTTGACTTAATCAAGTGAAATTCACATCTTAAAATCATAAAAATCGTGACTTTCATTTCACAGGTTTGAATTATTGCGCACTTGATTCTACTTTAAATAGTACAGAACCGAAACTTTAATCACAATTAGAGCGGGATTTATAAAGCTATTAAGATTTTAAAAGCTTCTAAACATTATGTATATCAATTTTTAAAAGTCTGCGAAAGGTTTTGCTGCCAAGTAGATAAGTATTTATGTATTTATGTAAGTATTCATGTAAAAGTTTCCAATACGTATTGTATTGGACAATGCGTATTGGAGTTTTTTCATCTGGAATAACGGGAGTATGAAATTTGGAATAATAATTAAATTGTAAGTAAATTTGAGAATCTTTCTACTGAATAGGCTTATTGAGTTTTAAAATGTCTGCTATCTCCACAGAAATTTTGTTTGGAACTTTTTAAAAAAAACATTTGTAACAAATGATAAGAATGCAAAATATATTAAAGAGCTAAAATACCAAGGGCAAAAAAAAATATATAATTCATGACTGGAAACGAATTATTTCCATTCAGTTGTTGACATTACTCACGACATCTTCGTGCTTAGAACTCTAAAAGATAAAGTGAGTTTTAAAACTCGAAATTCATACAGCTGATATTCACTAAACACTATTATAAGTTTATAGCACTCGTAAAAAACTTTTGAAAACAACTGTTGACATTGAAAGAATTTTTTTTAAAAAAAAAACGGCAAGTTTAAGAAAATATACCAAGTGATTTATAGAAATGAACGATATTACATAAAAAATTTATTTGGATTCATAAGTCTATACTTTAAAAAAAATAATACTCATGAAAAAAAGATTTAAAAACGGAATCAAACGATATGTCCATTTTCTTAATAGCTACATCCATTTTTTGAACAAACATTTCGAGCTGTGCCTTTTTTCTTGAACATGCATTTCGAGCTCTTGTCAAGTTTTAAAAACTCAGCGATAGAATATTTTATCATAAAAATGCATGTTTGGTACAACTTTATGAGAGGTTGCTCAGAGGATAAATACTCTCAGTTGTAGACGAATTATAGGTAACAATACAGCTCGCAGTGACTGCTCACGTCTCGCACCAACTACAGTGTAGGCTTAAAAGACTCTCAGTTGTAGACGAATTTTAGGTAACAATACAGCTCGCAGTGACTGCTCACGGATCGCACCAACTATAGTGTAGGCTTAAAATACTCTCAGTTATAGACGAATTATATATAACAATTTCCTTACAATCGGGGGGAAAGGGGATGTCATCCTGTAAAGGCTTACATTAAAAATTAAAAAGATCCATGTTGCAGATACTCCATGTTGCTGTTGTTGTTGTTTCTAATGCCATTTGCCACACGATCAAGCCTGCTTGGTGAAACCGAGCAAATTTAAGGCAGAGTGTGCGTTTCTTGTTTTTCAGTGGCGCCATCTATGGCCAAGAATTCGACTTATGCCACACCATACGTCACCCCCGTTTATAGGGTTGACCCATTCATACATCCATTCATTCATCCACAGATCGTAATTTTGACCTGAATCAGAGAACGATCTATCTCCAATCCAGTACCCCCAGAGGTATTGATTTGTTATGGGAACATGGAGGACTTTTGAAACTCGACAGATTTAATGTGCATCAGTCACTTTACTACACAGGGAGTCCTCGGCAGGCGGGGTTCGAACCCACGAACTCTCGGACATGGGCACAGCGCCCTACGGACCAGGCTATCCTGACCCAAGTGATACTTCATTATCTCTTGTTTTGCTGTTTTTGTAAAGAAGTCCAATAAAAACATGAACAACCACATCTGAATCCAAACAATTTATTTCTTTATTGGAAATCATGTATGTAGATTTTTCGCAAATAAGTGTTTCAAAAGACTCCATCAGAAATTATTCTTTTATAAAATCCATTTATTTTGTCTTATTTTATACAATGACGGTGTTAATAGAAATATGCCAGGGGAGTTAAAAAAACTCTTGTTCTTCCAAATCAAAAGTCTACTTAAATAGGATAACAAAGAGACGCTTCGGTGTGTATATAGAGAGATAAATTCAATATTGGTGATTTATCGAAAACGAGTTTTGCCAAAATTATGCCTATTTTACTTGCCCACACTATCTTATGATGCATTTTAAATATTTCGGCGAAAGAATAAATCCCTAAAAAAATGCTGCGAAAAATATTTTTAAGCTAAAATTAAGCCTATTTAAGCTAAAAGTTGAGCCGCGGTGGCTCATAGAATAGAGCGTTCGCCTCCCAATGAGGTTACTCAGCTTCGAATCCCAGCGGTGGCAGGTTGAGACGAATTCTGTNGTGACTGCTCACGGATCGCACCAACTATAGTGTAGGCTTAAAAGACTCTCAGTTATAGATGAATTATATATAACAATTTCCTTACAATCGGGGGGAAAGGGGATGTCATCCTGTAAAGACTTACATTAAAAATTAAAAAGATCCATGTTGCAGATACTCCATGTTGCTGTTGTTTCTAATGCCATTTGCCACACGAGCAAGCCTGCTTGGTGAAACCGAGCAAATTTAAGGCAGAGTGTGCGTTTCTTGTTTTTCAGTGGCGCCATCTATGGCCAAGAATTCGACTTATGCCACACCAAACGTCACCCCCGTTTATAGGGTTGACCCATTCATACATCCATTCATTCATCCACAGATCGTAATTTTGACCTGAATCAGAGAACGATCTATCTCCAATCCAGTACCCCCAGAGGTGTTGATTTGTTATGGGAACATGGAGGACTTTTGAGACTCGACAGATTTAATGTGCATCAGTCACTTTACTACACAGGGAGTCCTCGGCAGGCGGGGTTCGAACCCACGAACTCTCGGACATGGGCCTAGCGCCCTACCGACCAGGCTATCCCGACCCAAGAGATACTCCATTATCTCTTGTTTTGCTGTTTTTGTAAGGAAGTCCAATAAAAACATGAACAACCACATCTGAATCCAAACAATTTATTTCTTTATTGGAAATCATGTATGTAGATTTTTCGCAAATAAGTGTTTCAAAAGACTCCATCAGAAATTATTCTTTTATAAAATCCATTTATTTTGTCTTATTTTATACAATGACGGTGTTAATAGAAATATGCCAGGGGAGTTAAAAAAACTCTTGTTCTTCCAAATCAAAAGTCTACTTAAATAGGATAACAAAGAGACGCTTCGGTGTGTATATAGAGAGATAAATTCAATATTGGTGATTTATCGAAAACGAGTTTTGCCAAAATTATGCCTATTTTACTTGCTCACACTATCTTATGATGCATTTTAAATATTTCGGCGAAAGAATAAATCCCTAAAAAAATGCTGCGAAAAATATTTTTAAGCTAAAATTAAGCCTATTTAAGCTAAAAGTTGAGCCGCGGTGGCTCATAGAATAGAGCGTTCGCCTCCCAATGAGGTTACTCAGCTTCGAATCCCAGCGGTGGCAGGTTGAGACGAATTCTGTTCCTAGATCCTCAGTGGATCCATCCGTAAAATATCCTCCGTGGTGAATGGATCATGGGTTAGAATCATCCTGCTATCAGACTGAGAGTGGGAGATTTTCGTGGTTTCCTCCAACGCAAATGCTGGATGGTTACATTACAATGTCCTCTACGAAGGCTAGTTTATCAGAATTCTTTATCCAAAAGTTCCCTTGTCTTCTGAGTTGGGTTAAAAAATTTTAGTCCACGGAGTGGAACATTGATAGACACAACTCAGAATTGGGTTGGCTGTTCGACACTGGTTATAAAATAAAATATTAAATATAGATTTTAATAACCAGTTATGTGTTAACTTGAATAACAATTCGTTGTATGATTAGACTGAATACAAGTTAGCATAATTTATAAGAAAAAAAACTAAATACGTTTATAAATTTCAGAAATGAGTTAAACTGTTAGGAAATATGTAATGCCTATGATAGGAGGTTTATGCGATTTGTCTACGTCATACCAGTGGGGTTAATATCATCAAAAAAATATCCATGGAAGCAAGTTCGCTCAATGTTTGACCCAAGAATTCACTCGTCTTCTGAGTTGGGCTCAAAAATATTAAGCTACGTTCTGCATTGAAAGTAGTAAATTAGATCTGGATCGGCTGTTTAATCTCTCTGATAAAATTTAAAAACATACTTTTACATTTTATCTTCGATAGCAATAGAAATTAATTTTTAAATCTAGCACAGTTTAATCTAGCATTAAATTTAAAAAACAGCTTTTTTTATTTGTTTAATATGCTAAATTTATAAATTAAAATACTGAGCTTTGAAAAATATTCATAAGTATACATTTAAATATGTTAGAATGACTCAAATTACCGCATTAACTAATGATTTACATAGATTTTATTTTACTTTTTATGCGAAATACGAAGTAAAAATTTCAAATAAATGCTTAAGTAGTGCAGAAAAAGGAAAATTATTTACTTCATTTTAATTTACCTTATACGTAATCTTATTTTAAGGACTTAGTGAGCTTTTTTTTTAAAAAAAATAGCTTCACTGAATATTTATCATTTTCACTTGAAAACTTTTGAGAAAAAACTATAAAATCTTAGAGTTAAAAAGCTCACGGAGAACCTATGTTTTTTTTTCCCTTTCTTAAACGCACGGAAATATAAACCTTGCGTTAACTTCTAAAAAAAGAAAAAAACAATTTTAAGAAAATAAAAAAAATCATACTAAAAAAAATGCACCACTTTAATTAAAGAAGCCTATCTCGAATATAAAAAAGCGCTTGGTTTTCAGAAAGATTTTAAAAAACTAACACTTAACGTCATAATAAATCTTTACTGTTAGAGCAAATGGTGTAGTGTTAGTCAGAAAACTATAAGATAAATCTTAATTTTGATATTCAAAAACTATTAATTTTTCATTACTTTTCTTAAACATTTTTTTGTACTTATCTCAAAAAGCTATTTAATTAAATTAGCAATAGATATATATAAATGAATGGCAATGTCTATCAGAATCGAAAATGCATTAACCAATTAATTTTCCCCCTAAGAAAGGAAATGTCTATCAGAATCGAAAATGTCAGTCAAGCAATTGATTTTTCCCCTAAGTATGGGAATGCCTATCAGAATCGAAAATGTCAGAAAACCCATTGGTTTTCCCCTAAGAATAGGAATGTCTATCAGAATCGAAAATGTCAGTCAAACAATTGATTTTTCCTCTAAGAATGGGTATGTCTTTCTGAATCGAAAATGTCAATCAAACAATCGATTTTTCCTCTAAGAATGGGAATGTCTATCAGAATCGAAAATGTCAGTTAGCCGATTGATTTTTCCCCTAAGAATGGGACTGTCTATCAGAATCGAAAATGTCAGTCAAACAATTGATTTTTCCCCGAAGAATGGGAATGTCTATCAGAATCGAAAATTTCAGTCAGACAATTGATTTTTCCCTTCAGTATGGAAATGCCTATCAGAATCGAAAATGTCAGTTAACTGATTGATTTTCCCCCTAAGAATGGGAATGTATATCAGAATCGAAAATGTCAGTAAGCCAACTGATTTTCCCCTNGTGATTACAAGTAATTGATTACATAGCTGTAATTATCTGTAATCAATTACAGTTGTAATCGATTACTGTAATCAACGGCCAACTCTGGTACGCAGCTGTCAATTTGTTTAAAAGTTGAGATAACTTTTAGAATTGACTTTTAGAACTGAAAATTAGAATTGACATACGCAAGAGATTACGGTTTTTCTATTAAAGTTTAAAATGCCAGTTAGCCAAGTGACTTATTTAAAATAATAGTAATAATAATAATGAAATTGAGTTTGAAACTATTTTGATATTCTGAGACACATTCGCATTTGAAAAAATAGATGACTATAGATATCTGCTAATAGAAGATTTTAAAGCAACCAGAAAAAATTGAGGAAAGACACACGCATGTATGATTTCTATTAAAATTGAAAATATCACTTAACAAATTAAAAAAAATTTTGATCAAAAACTGAGTTCAAGTTAAATTATCTCAGAGATTGTTCTTCTTTAGATAAATAATAAAGTGTAGATATCGATTAATTTAGGTGTTACAAAAGAACAAGAAAAATGAAAAAAAATATTATAGACATGCACAAAGAACTTTTTTTTCATTAATTAGAATTGGAAGAGTAAGTTAACTGATTGGCATTTTTAAAAAAAAAAATTAGTTGAAGTCAAATCTGGCACCCAGACACATTAGAAATTGTTTCCTTAAAATAATGAAACAGACTTAAATTATTTAATGGAACTTGAACATCTCTTTATTATGTATTTTTAGAGCCCCTATTGTGCAATTACGTTTAAAAAGTACAATATGGCTCAAATTGAAACCATTTTTAGGTAGTAAAAATTTAACAAAAATATGATTCAATACGTTTCAAAATTTCAAACCATGTAAAGTGAGTATCTAATAATACTAAAAAAAGTTTTAATTATTCATCATATACCTTAAAGTTTAAAGTTTTCAATTATTAAAAAAGATTATTCACTGAGAAAAAAAGCAGGGTCAAAAGTACCTAGAATATGATGAAATTTAACGCGTTTCTGTCTCTTCGGGAAAGTCGAAAAGTTCTGTAATTTTTAGCAAATCGCTTTTGCAATGATTTTGGTAAAATAACAATAAAATATGGTTTTAAAATAAGTGATAAAATTTGATAATTTCATCGTAAACCTTTAGACCTGAGATAAAAACCGTTCAATCTATTGAACTTACTTTTCAGTTTTTTTTTTTACTAAATGTGTGGTAATAAAGAACTATAATCGTTGAAAACCAGAAACCAGAATTTTCGGTAAACCATCATCATATGAAAAGAAAAATTAATTTTTTTCTCCATATAATTATATGATTACATGAATTAAACAATCAATTGAAGTAACATATTAATTTATTTCAAGATAGTGCATTTAAAATATCTCTTGTAAATTTCAATCACTCTTAGAATAACTTGAAAAATACATTAGCAAAAGGGTCCAGCCAGACAAGAACTAAATCAGATTTTCTACACATGTGATAATAATATTTTTTTTCTCTATAGATGTCACACGCAAATATCGGATGACGTAAGAATGAAAGAAATCATGATGGGCAGGGCCTTGCTGAAAGATAATTTTTTTCCCTGTCATCAAGAAAAGCAAATAGTCACGAAAGATGACTTGAGAAGAAACTTTTCGTCTTTCTTTAAAGAAAAAGAAAAATATCTAAGAATATTTCAAGATCGATATTACATTCACTTTATTATTTTTTATCTTTTTGTTTTGCATTTCGCAAGTTCGAACGAAGTTTGGCGACGCGCGAGTGAATTTGGCAGAGTAATTGGAGCGTTTCTTTTCTGTTTTTTTCTCTTTCAGTTACGGAAGAATAATTATGAAATTATTTGATACTGTGCTTTAAATACAATAATAGGTTTTTAGAAATCCTTTGCAAAAGAAGAATTTAAAAACTTTTATTTCCCTTTTTTAAATATAACTTCTGAAATCTATTTATTTTTCTTGTAACTTTTTATCGTTTGTCTTTTGCTTTTTACAAAACAAAATAATTTTTTATTGGTTTATTAAAAATGCCTCCTAGTTTATGTTAAAATTGAAAAATTGTAAATGTGTAGCTTAGATATATTTTTAGCATATTGTATTTTCTTTTAAAAGAAATTTTTATATTCTTAATAATGTTCATTGACAATGCTTTCCAATGTATATTGCTTTTTATGAAATAAAAATTACATACTAATTTCAATGTAACAGATGTTTTCTAACTTTTTTTATGGCCTTTAAATTTATGACGCGCATTCTTCATAATGTGTGAAATAATGTATATTTATAAATGTAGATTCATTAGGTTAAAATACCTGATGAAGAAACGAATAGAATTGAAGAATAGAATTCTCACTAAAAATATATCTTGCTTTGAAATACATTCGTATTACACGAACAACTGTTTCTTTTCAGTCTCTTCAGAAGTGAATTGTAATCATAAGTTCGGATTAAATAAGGTATCGTTAACTAATGAAATGGATAGAATAGAATTCTTGCTTTGAAATATATTCATATAACGCGAATACCTGTTTCTTTTCAGTCTCTTCAGAAGTGAATTGTAATCATAAGTTCGGATAAAACCAGGTCTCGAAAACTAATGAAATATATAGAATAGAATTATTGGTATAAATATATCTTGCTTTCAGATATATTCGTATAACACGAATACCTGGTTCCCTTCAGTCTCTTCAGCAGTGAACTGTAATTATTAGTTCGGATAAAACCAGGTCTCGACTACTAATGAAATGAAGAATGATCCTTTCTAATCTTGTAGACAATTAATTTCAAATGACTCCTGAACAGAGCGTAAATTTAACAGAAACGAAAGCATTTATTAGAGAAAACATAAATTTACAAAAAGAGTTTTTAAAAAAATGCGTACTTCTAAAAACTTATTAAAAATTTACAATATAACCGTTAGTTATAAATAAATAAATAAAAACATTAAAAAGAAGATCTTATGAAGCCACTTAGCTCCTTGAAACTGGGTATACACTTTAGTTGAGAGAGCTAACGTACCAATCTCATGATCGGCTGAACGGAGGTCCAAATCTCAGAGATGACACTATATTTCACCCCTTCCTTTAACGCATTAAAGTAATCAATCTTCAGCAATTCTCAAACATCGTTTCACTGTTGTTGTTTTAACTGAACTCTTTACTTCAGTCACGGTCATAAAAAAGTTCATTTACGCGAAGAAAAATTGTGCACGTGTCGCTTTTCAAGCAATAGGAAAACTTTATAGCTTTCAAAAATATAATCTACAAAGCTTACATTTTTCCAGCTGTCGAAAAGAAGGCGTCCATCACAGAGAAATATTAAAAGAGATTACACTCTAATGTTAGAGAATATAAAAAGTCAACCCGCTTTTTTTTCAGTTCGTAGCAAAATGACAACACTGGCGCCAAACGGTTTTACCATCATACAACAACAAAAAGTTTAACTACAAGTTACATGAATGAGTTTATTCTATTCTTTTGAATTTGTTGATACTTTCTCGTGTCCATGAAAAACTAACAAAAAATAATAATAAATAAATAAATAAAATAAAACGCAAAAACACCACCAAAGGTGGCAACAATTGTGACTGCCTTTTATGGAACGTCTTTGCTAAATAGGACCTTCCACAGTGGGTCCATGAGAGGAATTAGATCAAGTTTCAGTGCTCTTAGGGTTAAAACTTGATTGGTCTTCTGTGCTCTTAGTGTCAAAACTTGATTGGTCATCAGTTCCCTCTGGGTTAAAACTTGATCTGATTTCAGGTCATTTTTTACACTCAATGTACAATCTTGTTTCATTAGAATAGACCAGGGATGACGAACCAATGGCATGCGTGCCATTTATGGCACGCGACACAATATTTTGGGCACTCCACCGATCACAATTGTTGTTACACTATGAATTGTTATTACACAAATGTTATTACGCTATGAAGCATACGTAACAATTAAATTAAAATTCACAAAAAACAAACAAAATAATAAAAAATTATTAATAAAAAAATTGCAAATTAATACTAAAAAAACAATTAATAAACGTAAAAAACAAGTTAACAATAAATAACTAGCAAAAAAAAAATCCACAGTCCTGCTTAAACTAACATCTTACAACCTAATATAAGTTATTGGTCATCGAATCTGCAACAACAGAAGTCACACTNTTTAAATCTCGTATTTATTATTATTATTTTCCCAATAATCACGAAGTCAAAATTATTTGACGGCACGTTTATCACCTCATTAAGCAATTTTTTAGAGAATATGGCACGTTGGTGTATAAAGGTTCGCCACCCCTGGAATAGACCGTCATTCCCCTAATAGCGATGGGTTCTTAAACTTGTGATTGTGAAAGTTAGAATTCTCGGGAGTTCGATAGATGTGATGAGTGGCTTCTTGAAGAAATGAAGTAAAAGTCTTATTCTGATCACTGCGTTTATCTCAGCAAGTGGGATGATGATGTAGTGTTGGCCATGGTCTCAGGCTTCATTGGCCGAGGAATCAGCACACTAATTTCCTTCGATATTTGTAGGTGCAGATATTCATTGTAGCATACGGGATTTTCCCTTGCAATACAGCTGCTCGAATAGAATATTTATGAATGCTAGTTGTTCCATTTATGATGGCTTCAAAGTCCAATTTGGAATATGAAAAGATTCTATATCCTTTTGTAATATCAATAGCTTGATAGTGAGTCATGTATATGGTGAGGGCTTCTCTAATCGCTAAGAGCTCTCTGGTAAAGTTAGAGGCAATTACACCTCTGGTAATTTTGTGTTCATGTTTCCTACCAAGGAGAAGGGCAATTGTTGAGATATTTGTCTGAGGATCCATCAGTGTGGTAAACTGTCAGGTTATCTTGGAAAAAAATTTCTATCGTATCGAATCCTTTTAGTTTAAGAGCAATATCTTCCTCTTTTCAGAGCAAGGTTGCAACAGGTTGAAGTTAAACTTAGTTTTTCTGTGTGATTTTTTTGGAAAATAGTGGTTCTTTAAGAAAATCTAAGGTAAAATGTTCTATATTGATCTGTTTTCTGATATGTATATTGATCTTTATTGATCTGATATTGATCTTTTCAAATCAGTGAAAACCGTCATAGAGATATGATCTGCGTTGTGACAACGGAGTTAGTTCATGAACTTGATGGTGGCGAGATTGCGCCTGTCTTTTGGAGTAGGTATGCCACATTACTGTACGGCTTTTTCATTGATGGTTAATGAACCTGCACCAATAATAAATATTTCTTTGTAATTATTTGGTTATTTGTTTTATTTTAGTTAAATGAAATGCTTAGAAATTAATTCTTTAAGCTTGTCGTGTACTAATAAAGACAAAAGTAATTTTTTTTTTAACATTTTAGATTCTATTAATTTTTTTCTTCTTAAATTTACGCTGATGTTCATTTAAATACATATTTAAAGGGATGACAAGCAACTGTATTACTTTTAATCTAAAGAATGAAATCCGAAAAGCGTTAATAATGCAGTTTCTTTCTTTTTTATGTTTTTAGTAGAATTTAATAAATGACTAAATTAAATGAATATGAGTAAATAAAATCATAATAGGCACACTCTTAACGTATAATGCGCATAAAATCGCATAAAGTTTAAACATGTAGACGCCTTAACATATAAGATCTAAAATTTAAAAAAATAGAAACTCATTATAAAACTTAATATTTTTACATCAGTGCACTGTATGAAAAAATTTCGAAACGCTAACATAAATTCACACAATCCTATCTTTATTTAATTATTTTGATTGATATGGAGCAACAAAAAATACTTTACTTTGGATCTAATCACATTCAGAGAAGTTATTCTGTCCTTCATCCTTTAAATAAAATCCTCTTTAGGGCTGAATTAATTAAAAATATGACAGAGACATTAAATTATAACCGTAAAGTGTTTATTATTCAAATCTGCAGTCGTTTCTTTGAGAGTACAGTTGGCTAGCTAGAGGGAGCAGTTGGGCTAGGAAGAACTTTTAGAAAAGAGTCCTGATGACGACAGAGTGGATTGTTCTTAAGTGCTATAGTTCAAGAAGCCCATTCTTTAAACCCACTAGACTTGAATGAAGAAAACAAAACACTTTTGGAGGAAAAAAAACAGAGTTGCTAACGAAAAAATAAATAGAAAATAAAAGAAAGGTCATGTGATTACTCTTGGATTTCAAATTAAACCATTTTTTAAAAGATCGGTAGATTAACCAGCAAAAAATTTATGAAGTATATCTTTTCTAACTAAACATCGATTATTTATCAATCAAAAGTAACCGCATTATTTTTCGTATTTTTTTTTCCATTTAAGTAACATCTGCTCTTGTCGTTGTTGTTGTTGTTAATTTACGTCGCACTAGAGCTGCACATTGGGCTATTGGCGACGGTCTGGGAAACATCCCGGAGGATGATCCGAAGACATGCCATCACAATTTTGATCCTCTGCGGAGGGGATGGCACCCCCGCTTCGGTAGCCCGANCTAGTGAGAACCAAAACAATATGGAAATGAATGAGGGAAAACTGGATCCTACTACGTGATTTCCCGGCCAATAAAAATGTAGCGTTAAACGTTTGACGCAACCTCGTTGGAAGTCGCATAAGAAGTATAACTTCAAAAAATTGCCAATGCAATTGTTTCGAAATAAGTATTCCAAGAATTATTTTACGATTAAACAAAATAAATTTAATAAAGCAGCAGAAAATTAAAGGTTTTATATCAACTTATTTTTTAAAAACATAACTATTTTCAAATTATTTATCTTAGTGCGATACAGAATAATAAAATCTATGTATCACATTTAGGTATTGTTTGAATATTCATACCACCGAGAAATTTTGCTTTCGTGGAGGACTTTTTGATTTAACTAACCTGCATTTGCTTTACATGCAGAGGAAAACCACGAAAATCTCCCACGGTTAGGCAGACGGCAAGGTAGTCTAACCCAAGATCCGTCTACAACTGAGGATATTTCATGCCAGTATTGTGATGGGTTCGAACCGGGTGCGGAATGCGAATCAACCTGGGATTCGAACCCGGGTCACCTCATTAAAAGGAGGGAGCTCTATCCCTTAAACCATCATGACTACCAGACGATCAGACTGGAAACCGTCAGACGATCAATATTTTTTTTTTTTTTTTTTTTTTTTTTTTTTTTTTTTTTTTACAATTCAAGCCCGGGAAGATTTTATTTTACAACGCCCAATTTTGAACATCCCGCAGAATCGAAAGTAAATTATTTGTAAGGGCTTGTATGTTTTTAGTTGCATAATAAAGATGATTATATTCTGATAAGAAGAATTATGTAAGTCCGTCAATTGTATTGAATAATTTCACAAGTTTTAACTTATATCCTCTTCGGAATTGTTTAACCTAGTTAGAATTCATATTTTTTCTCTGCTGTGCGTATGTTTAATTTACAAACAAATTTTTGTTGTGTATATTATATATAGCGTATATATAGTGTATATAATTAATGTTTTTTGCTTCACATTATGTAGGAAAAATAGCTTTGCTGATTCCTATGTTTATCTTATCTTACTGTAATTACGAATTTTAGTGTTACTTAATGACTAAAATGGCGTCAGTTATTTCACACCAAATAGTGAAGAAAATAATTCTTGGTGCAGTGAAACACCTAGATCTAAAAGTTGTGTATGATGCGTCATAACTTTTAAAAAGTAGTGTAGTGAACTACACCACTTTTGACATTGAGATACCCTAAAATATTTTACAGTGCACACAGTAAAACATTTCTGCGCAGATGAACACCAAAAATGGAGACATTTATTACACCAAACTGATGTCCTACTACATAAAAGACAAAATGATAGCTCCTAGTGCCACGATAACCCTAGAATATTTTTTACACTGCTTGAGGTAAAGTAATCGCCCCTAACCACCACGTTTGTTACTTAGTAACACTAAAATGTATAATTGCAATAAGATATGATATACAAGAGAATCAGTAAAGTTATTTTTACGAGACAATATAAAGTAAGAATCAGTAATTTAGGTTATATACTTGCGTACACTAATTCTTAAAATAAAATGAGTTTGTAAGTCAAACATACTCGTTTTAGAGAGAATATGAAGACGAATTTGAACTAGTTTTTACAAAGCAGGTGCTGATAGAAATTATACATTTTTAAATTATTTAATGCAGTTTACAGAGACATGAAATTGAAATATAAATATCCTTATTATACAACTGGAAACATACATACATACTTTTAGCAGCAAACTTTAGTTTCAATGAATCAAAAGCAACATTGAAGAAAGCTAAAACTACTCGCCAACTCCATATCGATTGGAAACAATAAAAGATGAATTCAAATGGCTCTAACATTGGAGTTTCCAGAAAGCAAAATATTATGGTGTAAAGACGAGTGTTCGTAGAGTTAACTTGAATAGTAGAGTTGTCGAATTTGCTGCTAACTTGAAAAAAAGGGTTTCTTCACGCAACTTTTAGGGTAGTCCAAGAATAAATTTGGAGAGATATTACATTGCAGTTTTTCACAGTGTATAAGACAATAGAAAGATTTTATGCCAATTTGCAAATCACAGAATTTTTATTAAGCATTTTTCTCATACTTTTTCTTTATTTTACATTAATTTAGGTCAAAATAAGTGAAAAATATTACATTTACCATTGCTATAATTTATGGTTACTGAAGACAGCATGAAACACCGGTGTTTTTTTCTGCGTTAAAGGTAAAATCTTCCATGCACGACTCCCTTCCAAATAATAAGTTTACAAATTTCCACTTGTTTGCAGTTATTTAAATCTAAGAGAAACAGTTGTTCATCATTGGAATTTCCTTAATTTACAAAATCAATTGTTGATAAATGTTGGAATCTGAATGAAAAAATTTTCAATTTATTTATTTTGGGGGAGTTTTAAATTTTAGTACAAATATAATTTCGATAATCTAACAGATTTTACTTAGTAACTATTAGACTGTTTTTTTATAAATGAAAATCCCCAAAATATATTTTTGCATGCTACGGCAGTGTCAGAAGAAAAACTATATAAAAGGGACGCAGATGTCCCATCTGGATCAAACGGTTAAATCTTTTGTTTAAAAATAAATAAATTTAAGAAAAGAAACTATTTTTTAACAATTTAATGTTTATCCCAAATAAATTGTTCATATATTTTTCAAACACAGTTCATAAAGCTTTCACCCGTCCTTCGGGAAGAAAATCCATGAAGAAATAAAAGGGGAAAAAAATGTCGTAGCCAGACATCCATCAATATTTCTGATGTTATCATATCCAGTGCGAGGCATTCGAGTGTCAAAAAAGGAATGAAGACTGTAGGCAACCCAATGAAGGGTAGTTGATTAGATAGAACAGTATTCATTCTTTTCTTTTTTGGTCAGGATTTCATGCATTACTGTTCAATGAGTCTGAAGTCTGATGACATAAAATAGTCCTTCGAAGATGTATAAGCTATTACGATCTGCCAACTGAGAAAAATTATTAGATATAGTATATGACGGTTAATAGAAGTTTGTATGGGAAAATACCTATGATGTGTTGTAGATTTCCTTTTCTGAAAAAGACATTTTTTTATCGTGTCTAAAACAGTACAATTTGTTTACTTCAAAAATTAACCATTTTTAAAATATATAAGAAAAAACAGCTGATTTTATTTAATTTGTATAGGGTATTTTTTTCCTAGAAAACGCTATGATTAAATATTTCTGAGATTGATATTGATCAGAAGAAAAAATTCGTTTGGCTTATAATCTAAAATTAATTTGATTTTTAAGAAAGATTTTTTTTCATAGGAAGGTGAGGGGGATTTTCAAAAATTTACCGCAAAGAATTGGCAATAAATTTGATGTATGAAGATCTGAAATAACTGATATATAACTAACTAATAAAAAACTGAATTTATGTTTATTTTTTCATGAATTTATGTTCATTTGTAAAAAATTCTAGATAAAATTAGAGTAAAAAGTTCCAGCACTGAGGGTGTCGATACATTTTACTGTAAAATCTATTTTTACCGGAACATGTTACTGAACAAAAATCTGATATATCATAATTTTTGCGTTAATAATTACCATAAAATCACTGAATCACTCAAATTAAATAAATATTTCTATAAAAATTACAGTATAATATTTTACGGTAAAATGAATTTTACGGATAATGTCAATATCAAATTGCCGATTGATACCGTTACCGATACTGTTATTTGATCCGGAATTTTTTACAATATACAAATGAGCTCAATGAGAAATTATCAAATAAACGAATGCGTATAAAAATTATTAGGCGTTTGTACAGAAAATGTGTTTCGTTTACGTATATTCTAAGATAAGCACCAAAAAAAAACGTTTTTACAAGAGTTAGCTATAGGCTTTTCATGGGTACAGTCTGCTTGCTGTTTAAAAGCATATCCGTAGAGGGTATGTTCATATTTCCTTAATGTGACAGAGTATGACAGGTATTTTATCTTAAATCTAACAAATAATTTTAATCTGTCACACTTTTCTCTAAAAGGGAAGTGTTATTTTTTTACTTATATTTATCAGAGTACCCAAACTACTCAACTCAAGTCAATGTTTCAAAGTAACAAGAAAACATATTAAATTAATGGAAAGCGTGCATTATCGATAGGCTTGAGGCGCTTATAAGCCTTAATTCCATTAATTAGAATTATACATTAAATGTGTTGTTCGCTAACCAAACATGTATTTTTGTCATTAAAGCTGTTTCGCTTTATTAGGCAAAATTTTTAACGAAACTGGCTGAGTAATTGTTTCTTAGCAAATAAATAACCGCAGGGTGTTTCATAATTTATATGAAAGTGCTGATTTTTTCCCGCAACTGGTAAGTAAAGACAAAACATTTATCTAGAATATTTTTCATTCGGCACTAGGATGTGTAATGCCATTTCTTCTATGTTATAATCATGAAGTAAACAAATATTTAGGAATATGAATAAAACAATAGTTATAAATTCCATTTATATAAAGAAATATGTTTAAACCAATATTTAAAATCAATATATAAACACAGACATGCTTCTATTATTTAAATTTCGTCAGATTATTTATTCAATGGCTTAAGTAAATATTCTTAAATATTATTATACAGGAAATATAATTTATGCGACTGCATCTCGTTTTAGACATCAATTGATATTGATATCGAAAAACTTAACTACTTCTGTAAACTGTATTCACAGAAAACGCAATAAAGATGTCAATTATAGGTTCTAACAAATGTGAAAATCAACTAATTAGGCAATTTACGAAAAAGTACTTAAAGATACTGCAAGAGATAAAGTAGATAAAGATACTCTACATTAAATATTGAAGCTCAAGTTGGACGAAACTCTGCATTTATGCAGAACCCGATATAAACCGCAGAGTTCGAACCCGATTCACATTATTGGAAGACAAACACTCAATCCCATGAACTACCACGTTTCTGTGATCTGCATTAAATTATTTTATAATGTATAATTTCTATCACTTCGGTGCTGTTAAGCCTATTTCGAAATCGTCTCTTAATATCCTTTGTGTTCTACGCTTTTGTTTGATTAACAAACTAATTTTATTTCAAGAGTTAGTGTAATTTAATGATTTTTTTGACTAATTTAATGAATTTTACTTTATATTGTATCGTAAAAATAACTGCAGACTCTTATACCTATTCTATCCGACTCTAATTATGAATTTTAATATTATTGACTGCGATAAAATGTGTTAGCTATTTTACACTTCGCAGTGTAAAATAACATTCTCTAAGTGTAGTGAAGCATTAAAAACCAAGAGTTATCTATGGTATTTTATCACACCAATTTGGTGTTGAGTAGTTGCCGCCATTTTTGGTGAAAAATATTCTACATTATGACATATTTACTTTTTTAATGATGCATCGCTTTAAATGCATCAAATATTTTCCTTCCACTATCCATAAACCACATACTGATAGTTTCATTGCTTTCTTTAGATAGCCAAGGATTTATGAAGTTTAGCACAAATCCTTGTATACCTAGAAATATGCAAATTTAATTTTGGTGAATAAGTTGACTACTTTTGTACTGTTAATAAGTTAGCAAAATGCGCCATTTTAAATTTTTCAATGCCTTGATCTAAGTATGCAGATTCATACTCGTGTTGATGTAGTCTTTTCTGGTTCGCAGCGAATAATTTGTGTGACTAAGAAAGCCTTCCAAAAAAAATAATAATAAGTGCTAAGTTACGAAAAAAATATTTTGTTTTAAGCTTAATTGTTTCTTAATATTAGTTGTTTCTTGTTACTTTAATATAATCAGAAAACTGTTGAAAAGTATAGCATTCATATAAAAACGTGCGAAAAAATAACCTTTACTTTGTTACGTAACTTTTTGATTTAGTTATTCCCAATAAATGCTGTATTTTTGTGCTTCACTTTATTTTATTAAAAGTAATATTTTAAAACGAGAAAAAGAATGTAACAGTAAAAGAAGGCAAAACGCTAATGCTTCTAAAAATGGAAGAATGTTAGAATCCGCTTTTAACTCTGAACTTTTGTTCTTGGATAAAAAGAAAGGTATCAAAATACGTTTAGATATTCCGTTATGTTATATATATAGCAATAATTTGTCCCTTATTAAACAAAATTTGACGAAGAAAGTATTTTTCAGACAACATAAATTTCTCATTACCCAATATCTTATATTTTAACGTTTGGGAATATTAGAAAAGGAACAAATCTTAACACTTTTAAGATACAGTTTGTGGGCAAATAATATTTTATGGTTTCTGTGTGATTATGAATAAATTACAGAATGTTTCGTATTCTATAGCCTTCTCCTTACATAAGTATTGATCTAAAATGTAAAACTAACTTGAGGTTGACTTTTAAACAAAGGCTGAAGAAGAAATCTCTTAGAAAGCAATCTTAGACCTCTTTTTATTTCATTTTCAAGGCTGATATTCACTTCCACTCCTTTTTTTTCGTTGGATTTCTGCCAGGACTAGTAATAGTTAAAAGAAAGAGCTTTGATTTGATTGGATGAGGTAAGATAAAGGTTGTATTTGATTGGATGGGATAAGAAAACTGAACTAAATCGATCAGTTTAACGGTACGTTGACACGAGCAAATGTGCTCTATTATCTGCCTAAGTAAAGATTCGTCTTATTCTTTTCATCCAAATTACTCTTCCCCAAAATGACTTCAAAAATCTTAATTTCATTTTGAACGAAAAGCAAATTAGTTTTCAAGAAAATCGAAACAACGATGTTATTTTTACGATTCTGTTTTAATTTGCAGAAAAATGCGCTTAGCGTGAACATATTAATAGATCTTCTGCATAAAATCCTTTAGTTGAAAGGTCAAGAATAATGAATTTAAGTTATTGAATTATAGAATTGAAATTAACTCACTATTTTAGCAAGATAACTAGCATAATTTATTATTTTCAAAGGGATATCAGTTTAATTTAGAGAAGGTGTTTTGTGCTGTAGTATAAAAATCCGTAATGTTGTTTATCTATCACTGCAACTTTATATTTAAATTTAATTAAATTTTATAATTAATGCGCATATTTTATATTTCTATTCCAAGCAAACTATTCGGCCAAAAAACATAAATGAAAACTTATTTTCATAAATCCAATACTCTATGAACCTAAGCTTTTTGTAAAAATTTCTTACTGAGTTTGTTCGAGTATTTATTTATAATTTATGATTGAAGTATCATTTAAATGAATTAAGCAGAAATTCGAAATTTAATCAAATAATATGGTATTTGTTTTATATTTGGCAGGTAAATATTAAATATTTTTAATTAAAATTATACCAATTTAAACACTAGAAATCAAATAAAAGTATGTTACTTTCAGTTTTGCTTAAATAACTAATGTTTAAATTATTGAAATTAAAAAGTCTTGAAAACGAAATAACGAAGTCCCAAAAAACAGAATATTAAAATTTTTAACACCATTATGTTTAACACCATTTAAATTGTGTCTCACGCCATAACTCACTGAAGTTTAAAATGAAGGGAATTTTCAGATTCCACTGTAAAAAATTCTGGATCAAATTACGATGAAAAAGTAATTGCGGTAAATGCATTTTTACCTGAACATTTTACGGAACAAAATATATGATATACTGTACTTTTTACAGCAATAATTACCGTAAAATCACTTAATCATTCTAATTAAGTGAATATTACTGTAAAAATTATGGTATAATATTTTACGGTAAAAACGAATTTTGAAGTAAAATAGATTTTACAGATCGTGCACCGAAATTTCCGATGCACAATTTGTTACAGTGGGGATAGATTTGAATGAAATTTGTTTAGGAGATAATATAATCCAATCGAAACCATTGGAAGGTTGCATAAGATGCGCATTATCGTGTATAACACTCCTCCGAGTTGAAATATATGAAACATTAGCTGCAGAATCGAACATAAAAAAGGGTAATGGAGTATTTGACTCATTCGCAACTTTTTTTTAAAGGATAATGATATAAAGACCTTATACAGTTACTTAATGCAATAAATAAGACAACGTAGGTGCCCATATAGCATTTAGTCACAGTCGTTTAGCAATATTGTTTTCTGACGGTAAGTACATCTACCTTTCCTAGAGTATCCAAAACATTGCCTATCGAGTTCAAGTCTTAAGATCCAGCTCCTCAATCCATCCATTGAATATTTCTCCTTCCAATAATCTCTCAAAAAGATCAGTTCTTTGGGCCTTGGGTTACCATGCGTTAAAATGAAATCAGGAAGAACACCAAGAACAAAACTCTTCGCTCATACCAGACACAATGCTAGTTTAAAACCCACGGGAAGTCATGCGACCATGCACCTGAACTGTCAAACTTTCACTACTATATTGTTTATTTCTCAAACATAGGAAAGTAGAAAGCGAAGTCCGTGATGATCTAAATAGGCTTCTAATAGGATAGGTGGTCACACATCCTACCAATATCTTTGAAAGTGGCACTAAGCCTGATGTGAGAATATTGATGACATATTGGAACTATAGTGAGAATAGGAATTATATCAATGCTAGCCGTTAAAAAAAATAAATCTTGAATCACTATATTCCCTTTTTAGGGGTATGGTTGGCTCTGATTTCATCCAAAAGGACAACAAGGCGCAGCCATATGGAATTCAACGATTTTCTGGAAAGAGAAGATATACTCGCCGAATGGATCGACCATTCAGAATACTAAACTTTAGTCCAATAAAGTATTAGGGGGACCGAAAAGTAATGTCATTTCGGTGCGTTTGGTATTTGTTATCTGTATTTTATGTAAATATAGCAATAACATTTACATTATTGTAAATAAATTATGTAACCTCGTTAGCAATAGTCTTTCAATGCCAGATCAAAAAGGAATCGAAATGGATCGAAAAAAATTACTTGGATTTTAAGACTAACGAATATTTAATGCGCCGAAACGACATTACTTTCCGGTCCCCCTAACATATCTGGGACACTCTGGACAAGACTCTCTTCCAGCAACCATTCAGTGCTTGAAAACAGTGTTGCTGAAAATGTCGGCCAACTATGTAAAAAATTCCGGATCAGATTATGGTAAAAAGTACCAGCACATTAGGTGCATCATCCGCAAAATTAATTTTACCATGTAATCCGGTTTTACTGTAAACTTTTATTCCATACATTTTACAGTAATAATTATGTAACTACAATGATTCAGTAATCGTACAATAAATATTACTGTAAGAATTGAAGTATATCAGTTTTTTTTTTCTTCCGTAAAACTTGGATTTTAAAGTAAAAAGTATCGACATTCTACAGTTCAATTACGACAGGAAGACGTAAAACTTATTTTCTGTGTGAATTCTGTATATCACTGAAAATGGGTTGAGAAGGCACTACATATTCTGTTCCATTTTTTGCTCGATTATGTAACCACTATTACAAACTTACTTTGAAAACTTTTCTATTAAAAATATTCATAAAATACATTAAAATTTTACATTATAGCAGGCCACAATATTTTCACAATCTTAGAAAAATGCATGGGATTTCAAAGCTTTGCTCAACTTGTTCTTTCAACAAACGCCTCAATAAATTCAAAACACTATTTTGAACTTACATATGATATATTTAACGCGTTATACAACAGCAAATGTATGGACTACAAATAATTATTCGAATTTTTTAGTAGAAAATTTTTCACCAGAAAATGCACGGCACTAAAGTGATAATTAATGACATTAAAGAAATAAATTTAGAAACAATTATCCTTAACTAAAAAATAAGCGTAAATATCAGTACATAAAACGTATGTCCCTTGTTTACTTTTTTCATCTCTAATGAGAGTTCATTACTATATCAATTTCGTTTAGAGCCAAGTTAGGCAATGAACGGTTAATTCCCGTCACCGTCCTCCTCTGGAGTATTTCACGTCAACAGTCACTTCATTCCTCTATTCACATGATAATTGGAGTTACTCCAATCCCTACACTCCCCCACACACTCTGCCTGGAAAACTAATTACCTCTGTTATTCGGTTCTGCCACCATTGAAATTGTGCATCGTGGTGTTAGCTTTTGAAGCTAACTGCTATATACATGGGGATAAAGGAATGTAGAATACGCTTATTTCATAGGTGGCTAGGAGAAAATAATTTCAGCTATGATGAGTTAGTAGGCATTTTTGGGATTAAAACTGTTTGCCCCTCCCGCAGTAGCGTTGAGTTAATGATAAAGAGATGAAATATTTCATGGAAGTTAGGAACTCGTTTAAGATGTTTATTTAAGGAAAACACACAATGCAATGTGACGTTACTTTTCGTTCTGACATAAGAAGGAATAGGGTAGTGGACATAAAACTAGTGTTGGTAAAGTAAATATTTCTGTTGTTTATCACTGAAAGCTTCCTTGTAAATTTTGGCAGATTCTCAAAACTGTGTTAAACTTTCACATGTAGTTAGTTACAAAACGGAACACTAGATTGTTCACTGTTAGAATTTTCAGTCTAAAACTACCGGCAGAAATCTGTCTTTCCGATTAACCGTAAAGTTTACGGTTAAGAATATTTCCTTTACGGTTTTGAAGCAATTTGCAACTGGTATGGTTAAAAAGTCATAAATAAAGAAGTTTACGGCATTGTAACCATTTACAGCTAACATAGTTTCAAAAACGTGAAAATGAAATGTATCTGAGCATTTGAGTTAGGCATCTAGCTAGTTAATTAACATTGACGTTAGGTTGTGTTTGAGTTGTATTTTGTCAAATAAACCTTGCAATGGGACTTAGCTTATCTAGCAGTGCTATCTAATGTGAGAGAGGAGAAATAATATCCTTTTTTATGTTAAACGGCACTGTGATGCTGTCTACAATGCGTGAATAAAAGTTTTGCATTCCAATAGTTCAGCGGTACCAATTGGGGAGCGCAGGACGCTGGAAACTCTTTACAAGCTGAAAGAATGGAAGAAATATTGCGATGTCAAAGCTGGAATTCGAACCCTTGTTCAGTTGGTTGGTTGACGTATAATGGACATGGAAAATAATTCAATAATAAATTAATAAGACAGTATATAGCTCTGAAGTTCCAAAACACTGCTTCAGCTATATCAAGGCAAATTCATAACCATAAAAAGGGGTTGCCAGAGCCGCAGAAAGTCCTAGTTAAGACGGTCATGAGATTGACAGATTAACCCTCACGGCTGTAGTATGTACCGAGCTCCAATGGACAAAGCAACTTCATAATATTGGGCTAGTTGGTGCGAATAAATTCCTGGTTGTTTAGGTATATAAGATGAAATTGTCGATAAGTAATTTTTCTTACAGTTAGCAGTTAGAATACCATTTTTTTTAATGTTTATTTGGCTGTTTTGTTATGTTAATGCAAAATTTGATGTTTGAATATGTTGATGCAAAATATTAAATAAATTGTTATTTAACCATTTTTTGGAGAAATTCCAAACAGTGTTCGGTAGCAAGTTTTTTTTAAAAAAAAGAAAGCTTTTAAGGGGAAAAGTAATTTCTTAATTTGTGTGTCTTGAATTTGCTTAATACAAATTTTAATTGTCACTTTTGATTTGCATTTTTTTAATTAACAGATGATGAGTGAAAAAGAACAAATGACTATACGAGGCTAGTATGGGCACATAGTGGCAGGCTACTGTGGGTATATCAATATTCGGCCTTCTTCAGTTTTTGGAAGAAACACCAATAGTGGTATTAATTTAACGTTAATATTAGCGATAATTTCTATTTTTTAAAAATATCATTTTAAGATTAAGAGGTCTGACAGGGCAAAGTTCACATGCAAATATATTTCCTTTATAAAAATACATAATTGTATTGAAATACGTCTTAAATTAACGAGATTTGTTTTACATTTATTATTTATTTGGGTATTTTTCAATAAATTAAACTACTTTTTTAAAATAGTCAAACCTAAAGGAATCCCTTCTTCTAGAAATATACACTGGTCGACTTAGAACACTCTGAGATTCTGCGAATATTCCTGGATTTTGAAATTTTAAAATCATTTAAAACCTGCAAACGACGAATAATAAATAAATTGCCACATAAAATTATTTTTTAAAAAATTCTTTTTGTGTTCTATCGAAGTAATTCTTTTTGGCACAAACGTAGAAGAGAAAGCTAATTTTAATTTTATAGAAAAACGTTTTCGCTATCTTTTTTCGTATACATAAGGAAAAAACACTCAAATAATGTATATCAACTACAGATTTTTTTTTAAAAAATAGTAAATAAAAAGCAGAGGAAAAAGTTTTAAGAAAATGAAAATGAAACATATTGATTTCAACTAACCTGAAAACATTATGCATATTTTATCCATAAGTAAGAATTTGCTTAAAAGTCTCGAAAATATGTTCCATGACTTGATAGGTTATTACTTTAACATCAGCCAATTTTTTTCAACCTTCATCAAAGTACTAAAATGGATTGCTTAAAAAAAATTAGGTCAAAAGTGAAAGAAAGTGTATCATCTCCATGCAACCGAGCTGAGAGTAGCAAATGTATCGGAACAGATACAAAAGAGTGACCTTCAAATGTCCCAAAGATATGTTCGTGTCTTCTAATATTTGTTTCCCTTTTATCGCAGACGATACTTTTTTTACTCTTGTTCGTCTTTATTTTTCTCAACTCTTTTTCTTCTTCTCTTCTCATTAGCAGACGATAAAGGAATTTTCCGGACAATTCTGTAGCTTCTCTTGGTTTCGAGGTTAATTGTTATTGAATATTGGTTCTTTTAATACCAACTGTATTATTGTTATCGAAGTAATAGTAATGTTATAAAAACACAGCCAACAGAGAAATACCCATATAGCAATTCACAACCTCCGTCTTTGTCTGGATTCCTACTTTATTTTAAAATTACATTAATTTGGGCTGGGAAGGAAAAATTTATTCTAGCATTTTTCAAACACAGTAAAGGTGCCAAAGCAAAAGAAACTTTAATGCTGCGTAACTAGTGTTTATTTAGCTTTGGTTCTAAAATGAAGAGCCTTCTTCTGTATCACAAATCAGTATTAAAAAAAGAAACACAGAGATCCAGTAGAAAATCATAAACAAGTTACGTCAAAGAAAAAAAAAGGAAACAAGATAATCAAACAAGAAAAGGGAGATAAAGAACAGAGATAAGAGCCCCTAATGTTGTTAGGTATAGAAATTGAAGGAAAATAGATTTCCAAAATTTTAGAAGTAATAGGATGCTTGAAATCACATTAGCTGAATTTTTAACATTTTTCAAAATATGAAATTATTCCGAGAGATCTTGGTCAGTGGCTATGTAAGAGAGTTGAATAACTTTTGAAGAAGAACCTATTATAAAAAGTCCAGCTTTGCAAGATGCTGTAAGTCTTCTAGTTTCCCATTCTTTCCTAATGTTTGGATTTTTTTTTCCATTAAATTTCTGAATCCTACAACACCTGGAGTTCTTCCTCATCACATCCATTTCTTCCTATTTAAATGTCTTTGATAAGCTTGTTTCTTCTACCTTATCAGTCAACTCTTCTTTTAAATATCTATAACTTAATTATAATTTCATCAGCCTATCTGTGTTTCTTTCCTCATTCAGTTTTCAACAGTCAGTCGATTCTTCTTTTAAATATCTGTAACTTAGTTATAATTTCATCAGCCTATCTGTGTTTCTTTCTTTCATTCTGTTTTCAACACTGAAGAAGGTTCATTATAATGGAGCCAAAATCATAAAATGTCCATTTATCTTGCATTGTATATAATTTTTCACGTTGTTTAGCTTTAACATGTTGCACAAAGTTAAACTTTTCCTCAATTGAGCAGATGGAACTTTATGAGGAAAAAAAACAAGAGAAGGTCGTTGGAAAACTGCAAAACATGCAACTGACACCCAATTGCTCAAACAAGAAAAGAAAATTAAAAATGGTAAAATGCCACACACGAGAAAACCCCATTTTCGGCGTTATATCAATTTTTAGTTTATGAAGATCAGAATAATCATATTTAAGATTAGATCAGAATAATCAGATATCAATTAAGATCATAATAATCAGATATCAGAATAATCAGTAGATCAGAATTCTCAGTTAAAACTAAATATAATAATATGGACAGTCACCTTATAATTTAATAATATTTTTTTGTTAATACAATAAAAAGTTGTAAGTATATTAGCAATGGATTGTAATATAAGCAGCAAAAATTTTCTTTTTAAACGAGTGTCGACAATAATGGTACATATTACTAACTCTCGCTAAGGAGCGAAATTAAACAAATTGAACAAAAATTTTGTTTTAAGCAGTTTTCTGTCTTACTCAAGCGCACAATTTTATTAACATTGATTAAGATACCAATATATTAAAATAATTAAATAATCTTATAAAACATGAAGAGAAAAACTCTATGGTATGTAGTATTGAAAAGACATATTTAAATAAGAAATGCATTTGATTGCTATTCGTATCCTTTAATTTATAGTGAATAATATTGTAATTCAGGAACAGAAGTCCTAATTGATTTTTTCTTTTTTTTCCTTTCTTTTTACAGCACAGTGTTCGGTGAAACATTGCCAGTCTGTACAATGGACAGTATTTTCTCTTTCTTTAAATTACATACACATTGTTAAATTACAAAAAATTGCAGAAATCTTGAATTGAACAGCTAAACTGTATTCAACAATGCTCCGAATAAATAAATAAGCTTTTGTGTAAAAATAAATAAAAAGATTATTGCACAAATTAGGCAAATGCCTCGGTCTTAGAAAAAATTCCATGCATTTGACAGTTTTCTATAATTTTCCGATTCCACGTTAGGTAGATTTCGGTTAAATTAATTCAATGTTATTTGGTATTACGCTTTGCATTGATTTTCAAAATTTTCAGCTTTCGGCGAAATATTTCTTTAGCCAGCCTCCGTCAACACATTTTATTGCATTTAGGAAAACTATTGAGAATATTTTATTTATAAATATTTTAGTATATTTTTATTGTTTTTTAATTTAATTTCACCATGAGTAAACGCTAATTATTTTCAAAATAATGAGAAAATACTTCTAAGTCCCTTTTTAGGAATAATTTACAAGTTCTATTTCTTTTAAAAACTTAAATCCTAATTATATTTAATAATGGATGTTTCCTTATTTTTAGTTTCGAAAATAAAACTAAGTTCACTATATTCTGAAAACGCCAGTGAAAACCATAAATACATATTAAATGCAAATCTATCAGATGTAATTTAATTTTGGAATCCATTTCAAGTAAACTTCCTTTCTTGGAATCCGCAGCATTTTCTTTTTGAAATTAAATCCACCCTGCTAGAAAATATTTTACTTGACTAAGTAAATTCTCTAACGAGCCAAGCACTCAGGGATATTTTAAGATTGCTTCTAATAGTTTGGCAATAATCTAAGTCGATTGTGCCTACTCTGAATGCCATACTTACAATGGATGACAGAATCTCGCTAATAGCTTTCTGACGCTGAAACTTAAGTTACTTGGGGTAAACATCGTAATCAAGTTTGCGAGCGGATACCATTTAATCGCCAGTTAGCGAGGCATTTTGGCGATCGTTACAGCTCCAACAATAGATATTGCTAAACAGAAAGCTGCAAGGGATCATATTGTGCAGACTGTAGTTATATACCGATTTCGCGAACGCGTGTCTAAAATCGTTCCAATTGCTTTTCGAACAAAGTTTTATGTTTGTTTATTCAGAACTCTCGCTTTATTGCAGTTAGTTTAAACAATAATAATTGTAGATAAAAGCAATCAATAGCCTTTTATTTATTTATCTTTGAGCCCAGATTCGTAAATTTTCCTTTTCTCCAAATAATTTATTCAAATTTTTGTTTTAGTTTGAAATAATTAAAACATTTTCCATTAAATATTTGTTCATAGGAAATTGGGTACAAGCAACTCGAGAAGAAAAAGAACACAGCTGGTTATGTATAAACAACATAGAATGGAATGGAGTTGCTGACATAAACAAATGCTATGATACAGCAGCTAATCAGGTTGAACACCCACGCGTGACGTTGCTTTCTGGTACCCGATTGTTTCGAAACGGAGATGTCAAACAGACAACCTCTCTAGCTAATCAAGTTCGATACACACGCATGACGTCACTTACAGGTGCCCAATCGTATCACATTAGTTTAAGCATTGAGGATATGACTTCAATTAACTCTGTAATTGACATCGTCTTAAAAATTTGTCCCTCGTGGATGTAACAAAACTGTTCAACATAAACTAAGGCTAAACTAGATGATCAATTTAACTGTTCCATGCTGTATTCAAACTGTTACAATTCAACCTTGCTTAAACAAGTTTTTCTTAGCCACATAAACAAATATGGATGTTCAACATGCAAATTGGCTGTAAAAAAAGTTTCTTAATGAATATTGTTGATTAGTATCATATTAAACATGGTTATAAACAGGAGAAAATAATTTCCTTATTATTTTGCTTTATTTATGTCAAAGGTATTATTTTATATTTCACTCCCATATTTAATCCAGTATGCATACAAAAATCAACAATAACTTACTAGTGGGCTGCGCCACCTGCTCGCTAACGCTCGACAACCCCCGAAAATTGCTGCGCAATCTTATATGGTTTGCTTCGCAAACCAAGCTCGCTTCGCTCGCTACTAACTTAGGTACATTGCAAATGCACAAAATTCTAAAAATTCAAAACAATCATTCAAATCCATATAACAACTTCTTTTTTTTTTAAAAAAAATTACATCTTTTTAGTAAATATTAAGTCATTAAAATAAATTTGAATTCAAATAAATGACATGTAATTCGTTAAACCTATTAGAAATGTGCTATAGTATAAAATCTTAAGATAAAATTTCTAAAACTGATATCTCTTTAAAAAGGCTAAAATTTTGGTTATAATTAAGTCTATTAAAAATTGAAATAAGTGAATTTCCAAAATAAATTCGGGATATAAATCAAAAATCGTCAAATAAATTCGTAATATATAAATTCGTGAAAAAAGCGCTTTCGACAAAATACTAAAGTAGGATCTATCGACAAAGACTACTCACTTCTGCCTAGCCTAATAGTATGAGATTGCCGCAGCTGATAGGGTGAATTTCGGAAGAGATCACTGGTTATTTCAGTTTCCGTTTTTAAAAGCGCTATATGTTGAGCCACCTCAGCTAGATTTTTAGCGGTAATCATTGGTCGATTTTCTAGCGTTGCCATTCGGGGAGTTGTAATGAGGCTTTTTTTGTCGCCGTGTAAGAGAAATATGTATATAGATATTTTACATTAACTTAATCTAATATATAAACGTATCAAACATATTGACTTGCCTGACATTCAAATCTTTCTTCCTAAGAATTATTGTATGTTTGGAATATATATTTTAATACTTAGATCAATAGAATTATTCATAATTAGTCACTAAAATCATATGCATATTTGGTACTTTAAATTATATATTTAGCTTAGTTATAAGTGAAATTACATTCGCTCGTAACGATTGAAGTTAATTCACGTTTTCATTTTTAAAAAAATATGAGACAGCTAATTCGGAAAAAAGAATCGAGGTTAAAACTTAAGGCATACACTGCCATTTTACAAAATGACTCTCACTAGAAATTTTTTTTTAAATATTTAGTTTTTAAAGCGTAACTCATAATGTAACATTTTTTTTCACGTTAGCTTTCAAGGGTGAAAAAAACTTAATACCCAATTGTGCCATTTTCGCTAAGAATATACATATTTCCAACATATATACCAAATTAAAGCTCAAACTCAAAGTATATGACACCATTTCAAAGAATGACTCATACAAAAAAGGCATTGCTAAGCAAATTTGGGTATTTAATTCCTAAAATGTTCTTTAAAATGTTCAACTACGTCTTCATAAATAAATTCAATATTCGACAGCCATTGCTTGCGAAATCAACAGCTTAAATTTTTGTAGAATATATATGTTCACAAAAATACAGGTTTTGCTGGTACAAACTAATTTCTTAAGAGTCTCTATCATTTTTTAAAATTTTTCTCACGTTTCTATGAAAACAAAAGCCTTCATTATTCTTTTTAAAAAATCACATCTCAAATCCTAAATGCGTTGCTATATTTTACAGAGAAAGCATTCATATCTAAAAAGTAAAAGATTCTTAGCGAATTTAAAAATTAAAGCCCAAATTGCTTCATGCAGCACTAAAAATTTAGCCACAATTTGAAAAAATATTGTACATCGTTCTTTCGCGAACTCAACGACCTATGGGGGCGTTATTATTTGAGACAAATGACTGCTAGTTGTAGCTGAACAGCACGTTCATCAGTTGCACTGGAGATTTATTCAGTGTAGCACGGTAATGATCTTTCTTTATAGTAGTTTATTAAATTTAAAAAAGAAAAATGTTTGATTTTCTTCCTTATGCAAGCGAAAACAAAACGGAATCTCTTTTTTTTTTGGAGAAGGAACATCCAAAAGACATTAGAAAAATATTTTTAAATATATCAGAAAAAAATATGTGTCTTATCTAATTATTAGAGTTAAAACCTAATGCATGCGAAATCGCTCTGCTAACTTTAATGATCTAATATGAAAAGTCTATTTAAACTTTACATTTCATACTTTTCTGAATCATATTACTGCAAACGTTAAAATAAAATTACATGGTTAGGGAGTTGAGCATTAGTAGTCGTAAACCCAAAAAATTGGGTCGGCTATTCAACGACGGTTATAAAATTAAAATAAAAAATAAATAAACAGTAAAATCTGCAAAAAGTACTCAGAAACACATAATGTTATATCATTTCATTTTGTAAAAAGAGGTTTTTTGATAACAAATATTATCAAAAATTCAAAGTTTCAATAAAAAAAATCATTATTTATAAACTAAAAAACGCAAAATAAAGAATGCTTACAATAAAATAAGGAATGCTTACGATAAGATACGCTTTATCATATTGAAATAAAAAAATTTATATTGTTCTTTTTTTTTCTTTTTAAGCTTTAAAATTCTTAATCAAACATAGAAAACCATTCAGTAGAAAACTATCACCAAATAAGAAAACAAATTAGTAGCAAGTAAATTTTTTATAATAACAACCAATAAAAAAAAAATTCCATCGAATTTTATATTCTGAGGAGGGGAAGCTTGGCTCAAAAGATAATTAGGAAAAAGACTGCAAAAGTAAAATAGAGCACTCCCACCATTACTAGTTGCTGAATAGATGGGGACATGGAGTTTAATACTTGATAATTTCAAGAATAACTGCATTATTCTGGCAGTGTACAGTGTGGTCAACATTGTACACTTTACTTTCTAGTTAAGCTGGTATAACCAACCTGAAGCTGGGAGGGCTTGAGCCGCCATCGGGGATATAACTCGGTTCTTCACAGTGATAGCTTACTGGTTTAACCACTGAGCCCCAGCGTCTCAAAAAGAGCCAGTAAAAGAAAAGTAAAGCATTTTCGCAACAGCAACTTGTTGGACAGAGGCATCATAGTTCGTAACAGTTAAGGCTCCACAATTATATGACCAATATGGCATGATTTTAGCAATGTGGTCTGCATTGCTCACAATGGCGCCTTTACTTAGAAGAAATTCTGGTACCCATGAATCTGAAGCTGGGTGAACTTCAAACCGCCACTGAGGACCTGTTCTTTTTAATGACAACAAAGTGCCTTTAACTACTGAGCCATCAAGCCTCTTAAAAGAGGAAATATTTATCACAACTTCATCTCAAGTTAATATAAGAAGTTTTGAAAAAACAGTTTGTGTGTTTTTTTATTTGAAAAAAAGCATCTGTATCCAAATTTTGCTTTAGTAAAAATTTCGTTTTTATTAAAAGCAACTGTTTTTTAACCATTGTACTTCAATAGAGGATTTCTTCGATAGATCATCTGAAGTATAGCTTAAGCATCAGTTATCAATGCAAACAAGAATATGTTGCGCTAAGATATCGGATTTAGAAAACTGAAACAAAAGGTAAATAGAATGTCCTTCATCGCATTAATTATGCCCACCTGATGAAGTCACTTAGTTCCTTGCAGGTGGGTACTTATGGCAGAAAGGGCTAATTTTTCAATCTCATGACCATCAGATCAGGGGTTCGAGTCCAAGCGTTGACACTACAATATTTTCTCCATTCCCTTCAACTCATGAAGAGTTTCTAGTTTCCTGCAGTCTCCAGTTTGTGTTCCTGGACTATTAAAATAGACGTTAGACATTGGATGAACAGGCTGTATCGCTTATTTCACCAAATTTTGGAATGAAAATTTGTACAGTATATATATACATATATAT
>NC_092208.1:43171100-43207250 GCF_043381705.1 Parasteatoda tepidariorum | reverse complement strand
TATATATATATATCAACTGTAATATATATATACTGTAAAAATTTATATACTATGAACTATAATATTTAAGAAAGATCCACTCTGACGTCATCACGATGTGTTGTTTCCTGAAGTTTCTCTTGGCCCAACTGCCAACACAGCACCCTTTCGCAACACTTAAGGGAAATAGTTGATTCAATAGATGTGAATAGTTGACACTCTGCGATATATTATGTTCCATGCCATATTTTTATTTACTTCAGTATATTGTATTTGAAGCATGACTGAATGAATCATAATTATTTGTGAAATATTATTAAGCTTCATTTCACAATTTTTTTTTGAATAAGGTGGGTATCATATAAGTGTTTCGAAATATTTTCATATATTGCATTTATGTGGAAACATAAAATTTTCTAATAAACCCCAAACTTTTATTTTTGCATTTTAGTTCTATAATAAGTAAAAAGTATTTCTGTCGTATTTTATTTACTGTTGTTTATTTCAATCCCTCATATAATAAATTTTGCAATAAATAAAAAAAATACAAATGAATAACCAAACGATTACAAAGAACTTTAAAAATTCAATTGAAATTAATAGAAAAGAATGATAACTCATCAATTAATCATTCTAACTGATAGTTAAGCTTTTTCGTTTGGTCCTGACTGTTGACAATTTAACTCTCATCGACAAAAACGCATATATTTCTTTTTTAGACTTTAACATTTGAGTAGGTATATCTGTGTCAGATATATTAAATGCAGTTTTTAAATTTTGAGGTTGGTTGCGAAACTTCAGTTTCGTCTGATTTTAACTATTACAATGTAAGCACAAAACTTCTTGTTCCATTTTAATGCAGTTAATTTTTTAATTCCGTACAAGGATTTATAAATTTAACTATTTAATTAGAACAAAAAACAACTTTTTTTTTACTCTTTTATAGAACCCTGTTACGCAACCAAGAGCTCTAAAAAAGGCAAATGTCAGAGACAAAATCAATGTGAAGAAAAAGTCGTCTGCCACATAATAAATATAAGAATACATTTGCTAAAAATTTTTTTAAAGAATCGTTTTCTATACATTGAGAGTGGAGATGGAAAACAAATTTTTTCAAGACAACTGATGTTTAAAAAATTTTACATTTTTTAATAGTTCTTTTTTCTTTTTATTTGACACGCAATTTTTTCTGTTAAATATATTTTTTACCTACCAAGCAATATTATATTTAATTATAACAGTTAGCATAAAATAAAGAAAATTTTATTTATACAAAAGAAAAAATTATAAGAAATAGCTCAAAACATCAGCAAGACTCAGATTTTTTTTTCTACTTGGAGCAATAGCCAAAAAGTGTTACTGACAGCATGTATTTTGGAAAAGTTATAGAGCTAGAAAAATCCGTCCCGGCACGCTCCGCTTGCCTAACGCAATGCTGGCATCTCATTCATCTTTGCTTTTTTTTTTCATTAAAACTCGATACTTTACAAAAGAAAGATAATTTTGTTTATAAAATATAAAATTATAATAATTTTATGTTAAAACAATATGTTAATATGTTATTTGAAACAAAATAACCGGTTACTTGGATATGAAAAATAATCAACTGTACTTGAAAAAAAAGTTAAGTTTGGAGTATAAAAAGTATGATACTATAAAAAGTAATAACTGAGAAGTAAAATTTACTTGTTAACCCCTTAACGATCGGTTGCTAATTTTCAAGAAAACTGCTGTAAAGGTGCCTATTTTTTTATGCACGCATATTATACACGTATTTGATTAGTGCTGCAATCTAATTTAAAATAAACTAACTATCTACAATTACCTTCTACAATATCCTGGCACTGCCATCTGGTGTGTAAAATGAGTAATAAATTTTTTTCCGGGCAAAAGAAATGAATTATAGTTTTATTCTTATTGGCACGTTACTACTGTACATTCCAGCCCGGGAATATCACGGGAGCGAGAAATAGAGGGCGAAACCTCACTCCGTCATTTTCACGGGAGCGAGTGATCTATTACGATAACCCTATATTACATATTAGTTCAAATTCCTAACGGTTGTTATCTCTCTTAAGAAGCTTATGGTTTCGAAAAAAATCAATATAAATGTTATGACCTATAACTGGCAGCAACTAATTGCATTTACATTATTTATTCATATTTTATGTTATTTTTGACCACAGAGAAATACCTAAAAAATATTTTACTCAAATGTTAAATTATATAAAATGACAACGAGTTTTTTTTTTTATTGTTTCGCGACAAAATGACAACACTATGTCATAATGTATTTAGCGCTCCATTACGGCAATGCGCTCAACTACTAATTAGATTGTTCAGTTCATCGTGCATGAGTCAGTTAGGTTGGTGAGTTTTTCTTTATTATTTTTAATTGAATTAATGAAGTTCCTTGTAATCGCTTCGTTATTTGCTTTATTTCAGTTTTACGAATTGTTTACATGTTAGTTCTTTATGCTGATGCATGATGCTGAGTTTCAATCGACAAAAAAGTATATTTTAAGCAAATTACGTTTTATTTCTTTTTATTACGTTTCCTTTCTTAGTTAATTTTTATATCTCACCATTTTTCGTATTCTTATGTTTATTTTTATGTTGAAAGAAATGCATATTTATATGGATGACGTGCACCAACAATCTTTTTAAACTAATAAAGGATTAAATACGGAAAAGTGTTAAGAATGTAGAATTTTTCTTTTCTCTGTTTAATTTAAGTTTTATCAAGTCACAAAATGAAATAAACAAGACGACAAGAGTAAATAAAAATTTGACAAAAACAGTTTTCACGAATAATAGAACTAAAATCTAAGATAAAAGACATGGAATTGATTAGAAAATTTTATGCTCCCGCATAACTACACAATGTGAAAGAATTTCAAACACTATAACTCCATTTTAACCAATCTTAATTCAATAATTTTTATTGAAATAAAGCATGAGACTAAACTTTGAATTAATAAATCACGACGAATTATGCTTCAGTCAGTCATGCTACAATATGCGTATAGAATAATGAATACAAAATAATTAATTAAAATTCTACAGCGATATTACGCATGCTCTTTCCGCTCTATTGCGAAATAATCTAGCTGACAAAAATTGTTAACGACTTTTTAAGGTAACCAAAGATAAAATAGAAATTTCTGAAACAAGTTTGTGAATGAAATTTAAATGGTAACCTTAACAAAATGCCAAAATATTAGTAAAAAACTATATAAAATCAAATAAAAATTAATTTCTGATGCAAACATCTGTTCAAAAAACAAAAATTATTGCAAAGCAATTGTTGTGGTTAGGCGTGAGAGGGAGTGAAACACCTACTCTTATCAGTCTTAAAAGCACGTAAAAGTATGAATTATGAATGATGAGTGACTTATTAATGCAATTGTGACATCAAAATAGTCCAGAAGTGTTGAATAATAAAATAACCTGTATTTCATACAATTTATTCTATGGATGATTAATGCAAGCCATACGTTGACCAAACATATGAACTATTACTTATCCAATGAGATTTCATCCTCCTGCTCGCTAATACTCGTCAACCCTCTAAAGGATTGATGGATGTAATCCCCAAAAGTTAATAACTCTTTTGATTCTGGTGAGATTTTCCCTTATACAATGAAATCCTGATGAAGACTATCAAAGAAAACAAAATATCCTCCATCCATGGTTTAGTACTGTGCTCAAAACTAATGTATTATCAAAATAATGTCAATAGATTCAAATGATAAAGTTTATTATATCATAACAATTAAAATATAACACCAAGAATATATTAACAGCACCACTGTTAAAAATGAGGTAAATTGCAATCAAGGCTTTACTTCACATTCGGCTTACCCGTTTAGGTTTCCATTGCCCGAACCCGGAAAAAGAATTTTCTTACCTGATACCGGGTACCCGAACCCAACTATTTTACCGGACATCAAGTGCCGGGCAACACTCATAACGGATAACGCATCTAAAAAACAAGTAAATTAACTGAAAAATTAATTAATTATTATATCCACTATTAACAAATGCCTCCAATTCAGAATAAAGTTTTACATTAATCATTCTAAATCCAAAAATCATCGCAAATTTCTTTTATCAACTTTTAAATAAAATTCAGTTTAAAAAATTGAAAAATAAAAATATATGTTTATTTATATGTTTACGCGATAAATTTACTTAGAACACTGAGGAAAAAAAATATGGTCAGTATATGTATATTGCCGCTAAAGCTTGAAAGCCGGTATTGTACACATTACCTAGCTTATCTGCAAATAAACAACCGTAATCCATTAAAGTGCAGAATCAAATGTTTGCCAATTTAACAATAGGTAATGTGTATAGTAGCGGTTTTCTCATCCTTAAAATTAAAATTAATCCGTATGTTTCACGCATTTCCTTTCCCTCAAAAAGCAAGTGTTTGATAGCATTAACTCGATTCCTTAGATATCGAAAAATAAATAGATAACATGATGTTAATTTCCTTAGTTACAATATTAATTTAAACATTTTATTCTTTGGATTATACGTTTTTACTTAATTGATGATTGAGTCTATCAACTATTTTATTGATTGTTTGTTTTCATTAATGTAATTGCTTAGGTACATCGGGTTAGCTTAAGTGTACAGAAACATAATGATCTTATTTACGTTTCTGTTCGCCTTTACAGTTAGCCAGTTTTTGTACGTTACGTTTCTGTACGCTTAAAATTCAAATGTTTGTTTCACGCATTTTCTTTCTCTCAAAAAGCAGATGATTGATTACACATTAACTTTTTTCTTTAGATATCGAAAAATAAATAAGTATTATTAAGTTAATTTACATAATTGAAATATTACTTCACATCATTTTATTCGTTGTGATTCAGTTTTTTACTTGTTTAATGATTGATTCTATCAGTTTTTTTTATTGATTGTTTAATTTTATTAATTTCATTTTTAGATGCATTTGTTAGTTTAATCGCAAAGAAACATTGCTTTTATTCTAGTAAAGATCTTATTTTCACTTTACAGTTTTCTAGGAGATCAAGACAGTTTAGGAAATGAAACAGTTTTCAGAACTTTAATTGAATAACTTTAGTTAAAGCTCGCATTTCCTGGATTATCTGTAGAATGTATTATTTCTTCACTTTAACTATTACATACACGATTTCTGTTGCATAAATTTGTACAGATGAAATATGTTTGCATGCATAATATATATTTCGTACTGCAGACAAGTATATGACTAGGGACAATTTTAAATCGCGTAAGGGTGAAGGTTTGGGAAACCGAGCTCTTACTCACACTGTAAAAATATTCCGGTCCAAATTCCGGTGAAATATACCGGCACTGACCGTGCCGGTACTTTTTACCCTAAAAACCATTGCTTCCGGAACATGTTACTAAATCACGCTATTAAATAAATATTACTATATAAATTACAGTATAATATTTAAGGGGAAAAATGGATTTTACTGCAAAAGAAATTTAACGGTTGATGCAGCAGAAGTGTCGGTATTTTATACCATAATTAGATAAATTCTTTAAAGTGTGTTCGGCACTTAAAATTATTTAAATGTAAAATAAATGAAATGAGTCTTTGTAAATAATCTACAAAATTATTTTTTTTCTTCAAAATTTAATCTTATTATATAGTATATTAATTTAATTAACATATGCTGAAGCTTTATAAATTTAGAATCAATTAAACGTAATTTAATCAATGCGGTATAATAAGATAAAACGGATAGTTTACGAAATCAATTTATTTAGTTTTATTGTTTCACTAGAGAATATGAACAAAGAGGATTAACATTTGATGCCGGCATCATTAATCATTTCAGAATTTGTAATCAGCTTTACAAGATGCGTTTGCTTTGAGATTAAATAAAAGATTTTTCGGAATTATTTTGCATAAATCCATTCAATTGAGTACCTTAGGGAGCCCCTTTTTTGATATTGCTGCTGCTTTTTGTCATTTTTTATCGACCTTTACTGATTTTACCATTTATAACTGACAATTTTTATCTCTGCATTACTTAAGTTTTTTATAAGCTTAAATATTTTTTAAAAATTATGAAGTTCGTTTGTTTTTAATCTAATTTTTAACTGAACTACTTTTTACTGATCAAAATTGTGAAAATCACAAAAATATGCGTGTATATGTTTTGACAGCCCTTAGATAAATATCAGAAAATTAAGATGCTTCCAAAAAATTATTTTAAATAGCTCAAAAATTATAATATGCATCTTGCATTAATCTTTTATCGTTTGTAACAGTTTTTTTATGGCCTGAGCAAGAAAGCTTCTTTTATTTTTTATTTTTTTATTTATCTTTCTATAAAACTCAAAACCACTCGTCGCACAGATTTAGATTCTTTTCATCCTATTGTTATCCCCGTTATATTTTTATTAATTAATTCCTATCAATACTTGTGGAATTCGGAAGCATTTAATGAAATAATAATTATTTTCCTGACGACAAAGTCCCTTAATTCATTCAATTTCCAAACTTTTCCTAAAACGTAAGCAATATTGCATAAAAAATAATAAAGAATGTATTTCTTTTGGTCTAAAATAAACAACCAACAAATGAAGACTTAATCACTTCGAAAACCGATTTCAGTTTAGAAATTCCCATTGATTTATTATACGCTACAAATTTCTATAATATTAATAATATTGAATAAATATGGCAAAAATGTTTGCCTCAAAAATTTACAACTAACAATGAAACATTTTAAGAACTTAAATATCAGTTTTGATATGAAGGAGATTATATTGATTTGTTTTATGTTACTAGGATTTTTTAAACATTAATAATATTAATTAAAAGTCACAATATATTTTTAATTTTTGTTCAAAAAACTAAAGACTATTCAATGAAAACTTAAACAACTTGAAGGCAAATTTTACCTATGCAGCCAGTTCTTTTAACAATAGTAATATTACTTAAGCATTTTAAATTATTTTAACAGTTTTTTTCAACAAGAAAAATTAACTGCGAAACGATTAAAAACGTATGCAGCAAAAAGAGCAACATCAAAATAAAAATAAAAATTTTAATCGATATAGCGTTACCCACTAGAAAAAAGTAACTATTCAAAAAACTTACACCAGCAGCAAGAACTGTAGAGAAAAAAACCTATAAGTTATTACTATTTATGTATTTTCTTTTTTGCTCCAATGATTTTTTATGCATATATGTTTCGTAAGTTGAAAAAAGGTAATGTTGTCGTTATAAAAAAAATAATAATTCAATTTGTAAAAAGATTTTCAAAGCATGAAATAATCTAAGGAATAAAAAGTTTTTACACTAAAAAACTCTTAAAAATTCAAAGGAATAATTAAAAAAGCTTCCTTTAGCTGTTTTGGTCCATTAAATGCAAATCATAGTTACGAGTAGCTTTAGCAAAACAGAAATGGAAATTTTATTTTTTCTCCGAGAATTCAGGTTACCCTTTTTTTCTCTCTTTCTCTTTTTCTTGTTATATCTGTCGTCGCTCTATGTAATTAAAAGTGACTCTTCCTAGATAATTGGAGAATTACATTAAGGGGAGATGGAAACTTTAATGAGGTCTACAAGACCTCTTTTAATATTACTCTAGGAGCGCTTATCAGGTCTAAGAGTGAGCAATGTTTGAAGTAATAAAGAGAAAAGCTTTAGGTGATAAAAAGAGTGGATATTTATTAAAGGTGCCCTAGTTTCTTTTAAAACTGTCATGGGAGAAAACACTTTGATTGAGTTTTATTTGTTCATCGCAGTCCGTAGAAAAATCTAAAAACTTAATTATTTAGAAAGCAAATTTTCAACAGCTTAATCAGACGCGAGTTTAAAAATCAAGGTAAATTAAGAAATAATCTTAAAAAGTAAATAGGCACTATAATGAATAATCTCATTCAGCGAGCTCACAAAACCTATTTCATTCAAGGTCGGTCTTAAAGTACCAAGAGTTCTTACTTTCGCCCCAAAAAGTAGAAATGTTTACTATTCTGCAACAACAACCAATACCATCCAGTACGTTTTTAAAATGACTCATAAATATTTCAGAAATGTTTCAAATAGTGTAGATGGTCATCTTTTTTTTTTGTTTATTTTTTATAGTAAATTCACATGTTAAAGTTCAAAGGCTGAGCAAAAATATAAAAGAAAAAGCTAAAATTTTACTTAATTAAAAATCAGATATTCAGACTTTTAAGCAGGTGCTAGTTAAAAATTAATATAAATTAAGAAACAATCTTATAATATAAACAAAATACCATAAAAAATACTATTATGCATCTGAAATGATCTCAGAAACCTATTACTTTTCAGACAAGATCTTTTCTAAAGGAACCAAAAGCGTTATTACTTACTCCTTAAAATGTAGAACAGTTCACTTTCTGCAAAAACAATGAATACCGATTAACAGCGTTTCCTTAAAGTCGCATTTATATTTCAGAAATGTTTAAAATGCTATGGTGGTAAGTGACCATGCCACCATCTGTTCTAGAGATCAAATGCTGAACAGAAATATATGTTGGAAATGTTGTTCGTTGAAGTTATTACAGCTTAACACAGCTAAACCAAGGTCATTTTTATTACCAGATATAAACACCACACTGCTGTGATTTTTTCCACAGTCTATTCCTTACATAATCTCTACTTACAGTTATATAGTCCGAGGACGACCAATTAAATAACGTTTTTTTTTTCTGTTTTAAATTTTTTTTTTCTTGAAGACCAAATTCTAGATAAAAATGCGTGGAAAATTCGATTGATTGAAGTCAGTTCCACCGACCTAAGTCTAGCTCATTTTTAGTATCAAATCTTTACAGCATACAATGATTGTTGTTGTTGTTGCTAATTCCCATCTGGTCTGACGGGGTCAGACCAGATCAATGAATCCGTTGATATTAAGAAAATCCGAAACCAGAATGGGAGAGGAATGAATGTCATTCCAGTCCAGCCCTAAACAGTTCAAGATGTGCTCAGGTGATGCCTGGTTTTGTTGGCATTTAGGGCAAAGAGGAAAGATTTTTTGATTTGCAGAAAATGTGAGACTTTTCAGGTGTCCACTGGCCAGTCGGGATAAGCAGGTGTTGGTTTGCCTGTCACCAGGAAGAGATAGACAGTTGACATACAATGATAATTTTCATCAGTCTATCCCTTATTGAAATGGCTCTTGAACAGCATCGTAGTCTGAGGATATTTACTTAAACAATACTTTTTGATCCGTCAAGGATCAAAAACTGAACAGGAGAATGGAAGCGAATGTTAGAGTGCGTTATTTCCACATTTTTCAAACATTTACTTCATGTTACACATTATTCTTACGCAATAATTCATAAATTTTATTTAATTACAAAAGTGTGAGGAGAGTCACACTGACAATGCCAAACTTCATCTATGAAAAGGTACCCCTTCAGGAAATCGAGTTAACATATCTAATATACTAGTGAATTGGAATTTTGTAGTGGTAGACACACTACAGTCTTCCTCCACCAGCATTATAGCTGTGATAGAATTCGATGAACGTCATACCATTAGTTGATGTATTGTTTTTTCTGAGAAGCCTGGAGAGCTTTATTAAGACCACCGTACTTTTGAGTGCTGATCATGAGAGTTGTATTAAGTTTATGGTCGTGGTCGCTCCTGTGCTGCCTTTAGAAGTCGAGTGTGTACGTTGTACGTGATCGAGATTGAGCAGTAACAGCGCGAGGAGGTGGATAATGTCGTAGTCACATATAGCAAGTCAACTGTTCAATGCGGACTATCCATTGAAGGAGGCGTGTTCAGATCGAAGTGGGCGTTACTGTCAAGAAAGACGTGTTCATATAGAAATGGGTGTGTCTGTCAAGGTAGACATATTCACATCACGTCCGAAGATCACCAATGTGGGGATAGTAGTTAACTACAATGTCAACCGCCATCTATGAATATGTACCCCACCAGAGAGTGGAGTTAGCATCCCACCGAAGAATGGAGCTAACATGTCTTACATACTAGTGAATTGGAATTTTGTCTTGGTAGACACACTACAAAAAGTATTTATCACTTTAACATATTTTTTAGAAAGAATATAAAGGGAAAATTTATAAATTTCGCAACATTAAGAGATAACAAGTAGGAAGCTTAAAAGTAAATTTCTATTATTTCATAGAGAAAAACAGTATGGTCAAAAATACCATAATATGTTAAAATTTATCGTGATTCTATATCAAAGGGAATATCAAAAATCTTGGTAGTTTTTACCGAAGCGCTTTGATTATTATTTTGATAAAATTAACAAATAAGTAGGTTTTTATAACAATGTGTTAAAATTTGATAAATCTGAAGAAATTTTGTAATTTTATCATGATACCGTTGCACAGCAGAAAAACCATTTATTCAGTTATATTTGCTTTTAAGTTTTGTATTTTTTACTAAATGTGTGGCAATAAAGGAATTTTGTTATTAAAATTACTAAATGTGTGGTGATAGAGATGTGTGATAATTTGGAAACCCGAATTTCCGGTAAACCATTGTCATATGAATGGAAAAATTACCAAATTAATGGTTCAAATACCGTATATTTTGATTATTTTTCAACCAGAATTTTCATTTTTATATACCAGAAATATCATTACCATAGGGTACGGTGCGTACAAATATACGGTAATTTACAAGAATTTTTTTTCTCCTTATTCCTTATTTTAATACCGAACAATAAACGAAACATTCGATAAAGCAATATTCTTTTTTTATTGAAAACAAGAAATTGTATATAGTTATAAATTGTATATAATATTCGGTTAAATTCACTTTTTGTTTTATATTTTTACTAAATATGTAGCAATAAAAACAATAATTTTGAAAAATGGAATTTCCGGTAAATCGTTACCATTTGAACGGAAAAATTACCAAATAAATCGTTTAAATACCGTATATTTTGGTTTTATCATCCAGAATTCTGGCTTTAATTTGCCAGAATTGTCATTACCATATAATTCGGCAATTTCCCCAAAATTCATCCGTATTACAATACCGAACAAGAAACAAAACATTCGATAAAAACCTCATTTTTTTTATTGAAAACATGAAATTGTGTATATAGTTACATTATATCTTACTTAATATGTAGATTGAAGTGTTGTTTCGCTTTTATGAACGCCCTTTTTTTTGTCTCATTTAAGATGTGCCGGATGGCTGTGTTGAGAAATGAGAAGTTATATATCTCTTAGCAAGAGACTTGGAAGATTTTCGCCATTGCAGTGTTAATGGTTAATCGATGCATTTAACGATCGGAAAAGAGCATCTTCTCTGCGGAGGTTGCCTCATACTCAGCCTAAAATCATAAAGATTGCGTGAAACGATCATAATCTATTTACTTTGAACATTGGCAACATTCTTATTTACAAGATTCTTACATAACCTACGATAGATGCACCAACATTTTTATTCTAGGAAATAGTTCTTCTCTATGTCTCAGTTGTGACCTTTTATGTCTATATGACGGTTTACTCCTAACATTAAAAGATAATTTTGTCATAGAATTTCACGTAATATTCAAAATGACTTTGAGGAAAGAGTTTCGGTTCTATAACCAACATGCTTCTTAAATAATGAAGACAAACTGCTCTGTAGAAAGAAACAATTTATTTCTTCTACGTATTTCAGTTTATTGAGTTCGATAAAATTGCATAAGTTGTACAGATCTGAGAAACAAACATATTTTTAAACGAAGTTCATCAACAAAACAAAGCAAAAATTAAGTTGAACAATTAAGGTTAAAAATGCAGCAAAATTAAGCTAGCTGCATATTTTATCATAAACTGAAATGCTTCAACTAGTTATGTCATAAATAAAGTATGACACATTTCTTAACTTTTTAATACCATTTAACATCTAAATTAAAACTTTATCCAATAATGCTTTTTTTTAATAAATACATTCTTCAAAAATCCGTTTTCAGCGAAGCCTTTTGAAAGGAAATTATTAGTTCTTAAAATAAATTCCAACCACATAATAAATACTTATTAACGACGCATGCATGCTTCGTCTCTCAAGCGCCGTGTGAAACATACTTTAATATAGTATAGTCATTTAAAATTAACTGTCATATTTAATATTTCATCAAATCATATATATTAAACCAACTTTTTTCTATGTATTTTGCTTGATTTTAAGAAAACAGCCAAATAATGAATTTCAACTTATAACATCGACTCTTCTTCATACACTTTTTAAATTAATTGTATTCTGATAAGCCACAAGAGGGCTTGTTGATTTTTCGTGGCCGAGCATTTGAAAATAATTGATCGTCAACCGTGCAAACATTTTCGAACTGAAAAAAATATATTTTTTATAACAATTTTGTTACATACTTCAAAAGATGAACATAAAGTTGTAACGCTTTCCAGAAGTCGTACCTGGTAATATATGCTGTCTCTTAAACTTTTGAGAGGGTATATCTACTCTCAGCCACCAAAGCTACTTCACCTTTGAAGACACATGTCTACTTTCCAGTCGCATATCTACTCTGAGCCACCAAAATGTTTTTACCGTTCCAGTCATACGTTTACTCTCAGCTATTAAAGTTATTTTACCGTTCCAAACGTATGCCTACTCTCAGTCACTAAAGCATTTTTACCGTTCTAGTAGTGTGACTACTCTATACCACCACAGAACAGTACTGATTTCTCCTATTATATAATACTGCTCACTTAATTCGAAAAGCTTTCCATGCACGACCTCCATAAAAATAAATACAGTAACCTCCATTGTAACAAAACATTATCTGCCAACAATATATCGAAGAATATTTCTGAAAACATATTCTTCTAAGTCTGACATATTCTAACTCAATTCCTCAAACTTCTTCACACAATTACATTTGAAAAAATTTAAAGAACTCGGAACAGGAATCCTATTTGAATCTTAAGGAGAGCCCCTGCCTAGTAATATGTTTGTCTTTAGAAAAACAAGTTTGGAAGATGTTTCATAAATTAAATAATTTTCATCCAAATTTTTACATACAAACATAATTTATTTTACCAAAAGTGGAAGGAGTTTAATATTTCAAATAGTATTTGCTTTCGCACAACTTTTTTGCTGTTTCAAAAAGGCACTATTTTTAAAAAATCCACTCATTAGCAATCGAACTTAATGGAAAAATCATTCTTTGACCAATATAGGAATTATCTGAGTTTGTAGAAAACATTTATTTAGTTGGTTGGGATGTATATTTTTTCAATTTGACGAAATAAACTTCACTATAGTTCCTCACGCCATTAAAAGCTGTTTGATTAAAATTTAATAATAAAATTTGATTACAAAAACGATTTTATAAATTGGATACGGCGTAAAATGTCATTTTTTCTTTTAAAAAAATTAAATTAGTAAAACAGCAGGTAAAAAATGAAAGAAAATATCTGAACTTCAAAATGTTTGGACAAGACTGTCAACCAACAATGGATTGATAGTGGTAAAATATAAGGACGATAATGATTTTCACAACAGTGCCCTCCAATTAGTCATGTGCGAATACCTACGCCAAAACATAGCATTTTTAAATATAAAATAAATATCTGTAAAATTTAATATTCATGAGCAGATTAGATTAATTACTTTTTGATTGTTATAGGAAATATAGTTTAATGAATAACGGTTGCCCATTATGATTAGAGCTACTGGTAAAATTATTCAACGATGTATATAGTTACGTATTCGAATATTGTGATCTATTAAACTTGAGGAAATAGTTTTATATCAAAGTTTTCCAAAATTCTTTTTAACTTCACTTTTTCTAATAATTCTATTCTTTTAGTTTAATTACATTAATAGCTCTTTTCGATTTGTTCATTTAATACTTTTTTTTCTTTTTGCTTCCTTTTCTATTATTTTTTCAGTAATCCTTCTTTGTTTGTCATTTTTAATGCTTTCTTTATTCCTTTAATACATTTTCTTCATCTTTCTTCTTCATATTTTCACTTCTTTTTAAAGAGCGGCTCCAATTGTTTTGATTTACGTCGCATAATCAATTTACTTTAACTTTTTAGAAACAAATTCCTTCTTCATTTATTTTCTTTTAGCGCATTAAGTTTTCTTTTTTTTTTTAATGTTGAAAGTGAATTCTCAGCTTGATAATGAGATAAAATGTAGTTTAAATCAATTTTTAACGTGAAGTGCTTGCTGTAAATTTGAGCATGAAAAAATTTTCAAAGAAAATAAGAAAATACATATTTCTTGCTATAAATTTTCCAATGTTCGTGTTTGATTTCAATATTTCTTAATTAAAAATGAATAAGTAAATTAACTTCAAAAATATTCTATGAAATAAACTAATAATGAAACTAGCTAACAAAATTAAAACAGTTACATTTATAAAAAAACTACCTTCAGAGATCTAGAATTTGAGACTTCCGGTAAAGTAAGCCTGATGTATAACATCATCATGCATTTCTTTCAGTTTAGTTGATAAAATATCATCAGTGAATAATTTTCCAGATTAATTATTTTAAAAAAAATATCAGCAGGAAATTGAAAATGTTAAACATCTATTTTTGTGAATAATATAAAATAAATTAACCATTGATTGGACATTTTATGGGAAAATGCAAACTGTAAAAGAGCAACAACATTAATGGTAAAAAAAATCTACCAAAAATAAAAGTAAATATGATAGGAAAGAATCATATTCATTCAACATATCATTTTACCAACAACCACCATACAATTTTACCATGCTTTTTCTGCTATTAGGAACACGGTAATCATAATAATTTTATCACTCATTTTATATTCTAATAAATCATAATCATATCATTATCAAAAGTTTCTTTATTTTCTTTTGCTCATTAAAATAAATTTTTGATAAGGAAAATTATTAAAAAATAAAATAAATTAATAGAAATAAGTAAAATAATAGAAAAATGAACAAAAATATTGATTATTGTAGGAAAAAGAACATAGTTGATGGCACATTGTTTTTTAAGAATTAATTAACTCTTCAAAAAGCTTCAATCATTCAAATCACTAGCATTAAAAATTAGTTAAGCGTTTAGCGTAAAATTGATAAAAGTATTAAATAAATTTTCATTGACGGAAAATTTAACTCTCCGAATTAAGCAATCATAATAAAGTTTACGTTCGTTTATAATAAATCATAATCAAATCAGCGTTAAAATTTAATTAATTATTCTTGGTTATTAAAATTTAATTGAAATTTTAATTCAAAATCGAATGAAAATGCACTATAAATTCCTTCATGGAGAAAAAAAAATTCTGGTAAAATTACAGTAATGATATTTCTGATAAAAACAAAACCTAATTCTGGTTAATAAAATCAAAATATTCGTTCATATGGTAACAGCTTACCAGAAATTCTGATTTTCAAAATTACAGTTCCTATTACCACACACTTAGTAAAAAATACAAATGGTTCTTATAAGGTATCATAATAAAAGTAGAAAATTTTACCACATTTACTTAATTTTATTACACATTATAAAACCGTATTTTATTGCTAATTTTATTCAAACTACTACCAAAGCGCTTCGGTAAAAATTGCCGAGCTTTTTGGTGTTCCCAAAGAGCCAAAAACATGGTAANAAAATACAAATGGTTCTTATAAGGTATCATAATAAAAGTAGAAAATTTTACCACATTTAATTAATTTTATTACACATTATAAAACCATATTTTATTGCTAATTTTATTCAAATTACTACCAAAGCGCTTCGGTAAAAATTGCCGAGCTTTTTGGTGTTCCCAAAGAGCCAAAAACATGGTAAATTTAACCATACTCTTGTAGTTTTGACCATACTTTTTTCCCAGTGTAGGAAATATTGATTAATATATATATACGTAAAATTTTTTACCCTAATTGTTTTTGTTTACCTAATTCTTTTGTTGTACCTAATTGTAATTATTTTATCACACATTATGAAACCGTATTCTATTGCTAATTTTATTCAAATTACTACCAAAGCACTTCGGTAAAAATTGCCGAGCTTTTTGGTGTTCCCAAAGAGCCAAAAACATGGTAAATTTTACCATACTCTAGTAGTTTCGACCATATTTTTTCCCAGTGTAGGAAATATTGATTAATATATATATATGATAGTGAAGTGAAAGAAAATGAGTTTAAAAATACGTAAAGTTGTTTACGGTTAAAATATTCATGATATCGTGATGGAAATAAACTATTCTTTTCTAACTCGTTAAATATGAATTGGCTCAAAATATGGGCTTAGCCATCTTAGAAGACGTTATTGATACAGAGCCAAAGACTCAAAGCAGCTGTTTTCTTGGCACCGATTCTACTTCATTTATATTTAAGGCTAGGGCGTCAATTTTATCTGACATTTTAGGTCTTTTCTAGATTATTACATTTTGGTCAAGCAACTTAACTATATATATATATGTATACCTGCATAAATAACTTAAACAATCACCGTGGATAATAAGCTAGATAACTAATCAGAGTTAGAAAAGTCAGCTAATTATTATAAAGATTAGCTAAGTATTAATAAATTTGCTCTAATAAACATTTTACATTAGACATTTTCTGAAGATTGTGAGATTAATATAGATTTATAATGGATTTCAGTCTAAAATATTCCATACTATGTTTGTAATTGGAAAAACCTTTAGAGTTTAGATATTTATTTTCAGATTACAGCAAACTAAGTTCATATCTGAATTTTTTTTTTCGGGAACACTAAAGAAAGGAATAAAAATGATATAAATTTTTTTTAGTTCACAAAATACTATTTAGTGTATTAAAAGAACATTTGCGTTAAAGAAATCTAAGCCTTTTAATTATAAAAAAATTACAAAATCTAGAATAGTGCACAGTGCGCAAAAAGAAAAAAAAAGGAGCATTTTGAATAATTTTTGATCTAGTGATCGGATTTTCACGTACTAGGTTTCATTCGTATTGGTTCGTGATGGTGACGTTACGCTTATACGAGCACACAAAAAAAACAGAACATTTTAATAACTTTAGATCTAGTAATTGAATTTTTATGTATTACGATGTAAGTCTAATGGTTTGAATATAAATTTAAATATATTAATTAATTTGTATAGGCAACATTTTAAGTTAAAAAAATAGACTCAAAACACGTATGGGAAACAAACATAGAAAAAGTATATTTAGATAAATTGGTATTTAAATTCACAGGCTTCTAGCACCGATACGCAATCTGAAGTTCAGCTTTTTGATAAAGCTTGCTGATAAGGTAATTTTGTAAAAAAAAAAAATATTTATTTTAACTAAACACGCTTCAAATAGTACCTATTTCCTCATTGTTTCTTAAAAATAACTGGTTTAATCAAACATTTTTTTAAAATTAAATGCTTGGCTTTATTTATTAGGTTTAAAATAGCTACATATTTTCTAAATAAACTTAGCTATCAACATTTTCTCTATTGAGGGCGCGTCTTTTTCAATGGTAGTGAAATTATAATCACATTTATATTTGTAAGCAGAAATTTAAAAAAAAAGCAGCCTTTACCTCCAAAAAACCATATTAAATGACAACCCAACATTTATTTCACATGTTTTATTTTATTTTTGCAGAAAGGTAGTTAAAATCATCTTTAATAAAATTTTGCAATGGAAAATGCAACAACAGAGCATAAATGTTGCTTACACAATATAAAAATAAAATTCTCTAGGAAAATTGAAAAAGTTGGTAGCTATATGCAGATTAAAATAACGGATCTGTTTCAATAAAGATGATGAAACAAATTCAATTAAATGTTCAATTACCATTTTCAATTCGTCAAAAGGAAGAAAAATAAGAAAGAGAAAATAAGAACTAAGAATGAATAAAAATTGAAGTAAGAATTAGAAATCCGTCAGTATTTTTTTGGAAGATAATTACCAAAATAGAAACGTACATTATACAAAACATGCACTGGAAAGAAATCATTTCTTACACACACAATATCATTTTCAGAAAAAAAGTAATTAATAATAAAAAAAATAATTAATAATAAAAAATAGTATTTGTATTGCTGGTAGAATTTGTTGCATTCATTAAAATTGTGTGGAAAGAAAAAAATGTTCATTTAAAATTTAGATAAACTCTTTTGATATTTAAAAAGTGATATTATACTTATTTTATAAACTGAAGCCGGATGATAAATAAATTAAAACTAGTAAACCTTTCATTGGTTATTTAGAAAGACTGACGATATCGAAAAAAATAACTCGATTAAATTTAACTTTCAAATGAAGCTTATGAATCGAATTTTAAATTAAACCTTTTTTTAATAAAGGTAAGAAAAAATACGGCAAAAAAAGAATCAAAATTTCGAAAAGAAAAAATCATAAATAAAGCTTCAGACTAATGATAAAATCGATTCTTTTGATCTTTGGCGGTCTTCTGGGTAATAATATCGCCATCATCATTCCTCATCAACGTCCTACAAGGAAAATAATTTGTAGGAAAATCATAGATGGCGCTTTTTTAACTCAGTAGACCTTGCAAGATATTAGTGCTCCTTCCATTTTCGTAACTCAAGTCATTAACTCAGCTCACCATCTTGATTTTAAAAATATAATATTTTATTTTGAGCATAAAAAACCTTATTTGAGGATTAAAAATAAAATTAACTTAATTAATGTTATTTCCGAAACATTTTAAAAATCGCATAAATATTATGAGCACTTTAAATGTATAAGAAAATGAATTCTTAGCTTTAAATTAGCTGCAAGAGAAAATTAAAAAAAGAAGAAAAAAACAATTGAGATTATTATGTTTTTGACAACATTATTATTAATTCGCTTCTAAGTTGGTTCTATGACATTGGAATCCTTCTTTTGAAATTTCGACTACTTCCCTACCTGATGCCTAGAGTCTGATGGCAATTGTTTCCTCTGACAATTAAATGCAGCTTTTATCCTCGTAATATATCCTAACCTAACAAAGTTTTCAATATTTTTAATGTTTTGTTGAATTTTAACTGAAACTCTGTGAGTGACTGATGATAATACAAGTTACATGTTAAGCAAGTATTTGTACATGTACGTTTATACGCAATCGTAATCACCACATCTTTCCAACATAAAAACTAGCTTTGAAAAAAAGTGTAGATGGAATGATTCTTTCTCATTCTCAGTCAACTGTAGTCTCTAAAATAAAAATTTTAGGAACTACAGTAGACTGAAAAGAAGGAAATATTTTTGTCAGCCCTAAAACGGAAGACTAAAGATGCATCACTATCGTAATCAACGTCTATCAATTCCAATAAATCTACCCACGTCTTTTGAAAGTGATGCTCACTTTTGATCCTACTCTCACTTTTCTTACTCTTGACCCGATCATTTTCGCTTATATTACTTCACTTAAAAACAACTTTTTCTTAATAACTTTTATCTTTTATTATTATTTGTTTGTTTCAGGCACTCTAGGAAAAAAATTGTAAAAAAATAATAAATAATTAATCATATTCGCACAGTAAACACATTTCTGGTGTAAAAAAAATTATGCCATTTAAGTCTTTTCTTATATAACTCTTCTGTTTATTTTAGTAACGGTTTATCAGACATACTGATTTTAAAAATTATAACTCTTATCACCTGCTCTGGTTTTCACGCTAACACACTTAAAAATCACGATAAAATTACTAGACTATTCTTCAGTACGAGGATCAGTAGTAGTTGAACCTCATTCACTCTTAAGGTGATAATTCCTTACTTGATTAACACAGACATCTTTAACAAGAGTTTAGAATAACGAGTTTATTATGAATCAAAATAATTTGATTTTCTAACATACAATAACAACAATGGAACAGATAGCGAGATTTGATGGCACACAGAGGAAAAAAAATTCTGTTAAAACTGCCGTACTGAATGACAATATCACTTCTGGTAAAAAAAAAATCAACATAATTCTGACACTAAGAACAAAAATATACAGTATTTAAAATCATTCATTTTAGTAATTTTCCTCCTCATATGGTAACAGTTTACCGGAAATCCTGGCTTTCAAATTACAATTCTTACTAATACACATTTAGCAAAAGATATAAAACTGAAAAGTAAATTTAACCGAATAAATTGTTTTGTGCCATGCCATGGTAATATTGCCAAATTTTCCTCGCGTTTACCAAATTTTATCACACATTATAAATCCATACTTTATTGTTAATTTTTTTAACATCATTGCCAATGAACTTTGGGAAAAATTATTAAGGTTTTTGGTAACCCGATAGGAACTTGTTAAAATTTACCATATACTCTGGTACTTTTGACCATAGTTCGTTCCTCTGTGTATAAAAGAAAGAAAACATATTTTAATGCACCACCAATTCTTCCTCGGCATACTTTCAACAAGGTTTTGACACTGAGCTGCAACTTGTGCAGCTTTAGATTATGGATGTGCCTCCTTTACCCTTAAACATAGCCTCGTCCCACAAATGTTCAATGAAGGTGAAATAGGGGTGCTACTAAGTCAAATGTTGTTTTTCAAAAAGTAAAATTCGCCAATTCCACAAAGTAAAGAGAACTCGATTGCGCCAAATGTGCTTTTAGAAGCAGAGTATAGTTTACAAGAAACAACATGTAAACGTACTAAAATGTACCACGATTAACAACTAAACAAATCTTCTTGCAACTGGTCCATTTGTGGGATAGTGTGTGCATAGTTAAAGGCCATGTCTTGAAATAGCAAGTGCGTAGGTCGCAACGTAACGGACCAATCCAGCTCTTTGCAAACAGCTATTGACATTTTGAAATGCACCAAGCTAATTGGTAAAATCTCTAGCATTTTGCAATCAACTTGATTTGTTTTACTTATTGCTGTGAGCTCACAAACCTTTAAGCTAATTAGAAATATAACAATAAGCCCAAGCAGGTTTAGTCTGATTGAGTAATGCTTCACATGTTTCTCATTTTGAGGTATAAAGGTTGATTATAATAAGCCTGAAAATATTAGGCCGATAAGAAAACACTTTTCGGATTTAAATGGCGCAGTGATAAAGGCTGGCATTTATAAAGAAAAAGATTTTTTGATTAGTCTGCAACATAAAGCTTAATTACGAAAAAAATATTGAAATTATACAGAAGCTAAAAAAATAACTTAGAATAGAAACAATTTAATACGAGGATTCTTTAAAACGGTAAACACCAACTCATTTGAAATTCAACTTTGTAGTTGTTTAAAGATATATATTTCAAATATATTAAATGTCAAAAGGTTTTCTTTTCAGGGATTTCAAAAGATGTGCTTAATTAAATTAAATTATGTTTTACTTTCTTTCAGACATATTGGTTTACAATTTTATGAATTGCATAGCAGATTGAATAGCTGTTATACCAAATTAATCAATGCCTTAAAATTTCATAAAATTTTCGAAATTAATATTTGATTTCCATGTTTTGTGTTTATCATCATCGTGATTTAAGTTTCAAAAAAGTATTCAAATGTGAAAATTAATAGATCATAAATTATTTATCTACGAAAATGAATAAAAGTATGAGTGTTTTTAAGAAACGTTAATTTATTTTAACTCCCACGTGAAATAAATATAATAAGTCATGAATAGAGTTCGATGAATTTGTAGTACTTTTTCAAATTATTGAAAGAATATTATTTTATCTCCGTATTTATAGCTCAATTCAAAGCTCAAGAGACAGTCGAAATATATTTGATAAAAAAAAATGCAAATAATTTTTAAAATAAATTATCCTTTCCAAAGTTTTTACATTTAGGACAAGAAATGCTTCAAATGATCAACTGTTGAAATATACATTAGAGAATCAAATTTGAATCCCAACAAAGTATGTTTCTAAAATATGTTGGAGAAGAGAAACAAATCTAAAAACTGAATATCTGATAGAAGAAAAAAAAAGAGAGACTGTTGGTAAAGCGCTTTTTTTTCCTACATAAAATGGGAGTAAAGAAATAGAACATGCAAAATGCAATCACTTTTTCTTTATTTTTCAAAAATAAGATTTAGAACTTTCTAAAAAAGTATTTTAAAAATTCCCTTCAAAAATTCTAAACGCACGACATATCTTGCATCACATGTAACTTCTGGGGGGCTTTGTTGATAAATGTCTGTCTTTCCGCTTCAGCTATTTCGCCCGCGTTTGGAACGTTTGTTGATTTTATTCTATTCTTTTACTCTATCCAATTCTGTATCATTCCCATTTTATTCTTCTCAATGGGCGAACCATAATATTTCGAGTCTTATATATTCTTTTTTTTTATCTTGCTCCCCCTGACGGCAAAGAGAAGAATTATGATGCTACTTAAAATGGTACATTATTGCACGTAATTTTAAATCTCCACATTTGTTTTAATAGGTCATACTTTATTCGAGGCTAATGGAGTGTAGACTGCTTATTCGTAAAATTGGTATGTATTTCAGAAAACTCAAAAAGAAACAGTGGCTTCACATTTTATTTTCGGAACTACAATTTCTATAGAAATGAATTAATGGCTTAACATTATTGGGAAAAAGTTTTTAGTAAAACGATTTTGAGAAGAAATATTGGAATGAAATTTGCGCCAAAATGGTTGCGATAAAATCAACCGATTTATCTTCTTGTCGCGAATTCATTTGCATTTATTTTGGAATTTTATACTCATAGAATAAAAAAAGTGAGTATTCACCATTTAATACGTGTGTTTTAAAACAAATAAATCTAAACCCATACTATAATAGTCATTCTTATAGTTATTATAGTTAAGCATTATCATTTTAATCATTATTATCATTTTAATCATTCTTATCATTTTAATCATTCTTATCATTTTAATCATTCTTATCATTTTAATCATTCTTATCATTTTAATCATTCTTATCATTTTAATCATTCTTATCATTTTAATCATTCTTATCATTTTAATCATTCTTATCATTTTAATCATTCTTATCATTTTAATCATTCTTATCATTTTAATCATTCTTATCATTTTAATCATTCTTATCATTTTAATCATTCTTATCATTTTAATCATTCTTATCATTTTAATCATTCTTATCATTTTAATCATTCTTATCATTTTAATCATTATTATCATTTTAATCATTATTATCATTTTGATAACATGTTCAACCGATAAAATCAACCAATTTATCTTCTTGTTCCGAATTCATTTGTATTTATTTTAGAATTTTATACTCATGGAATAAAAAAAGTGAGTATTCACCAATTTATACTTGTGTTTTAAAACAAATAAACCTAAACCCATACTATATTAGTCATTCTTATAGTTATTATATTTAAGCATTATCATTTTAATCATTATTATTATTTTTAACTATTCGTATCATTTTAATCATTATTATCATTTTGATAACATGTTCGACCGATAAAATCAACCAATTTATCTTCTTGTCCCGAATTCATTTGTATTTATTTTAGAATTTTATACTCATGGAATAAAAAAAATGAGTATTCACCATTTTATACGTGTGTTTTAAAACAAATAAACCTAAACCCATACTATATGAGTCATTCTTACAGTTATTATATTTAAGCATTATCATTTTAATCGTTATTAATTATTATTATCATTTTAATCATTATTATCATTTTAATAACATGTTAACTGATATTACAATGATTGCCATTATATTTAATCTTCATATCGTCATTGTACTCACATTTAATCATACTAATCATTTAGTCGTTTAATAATTTAAATATTCCATCAAATTTAGTTGTAATAAAGTGAAAATCAGTTTTTTTTAAATTTAATAGTTTTTAAATAATTTTCTTGAAGGAGTAGATAATATAAATTTACATAATTTTTTACTTTTAATTAAATATATTACTTTAGAAAATCTTTTGTTTATTTGAAGTGATGATAAATTTTGAACTGTAGGATTTAAGAAATTTTCTTTCTAAATCGGGTAAATCAATCAGGCTTGGATACATGGCATTTTTGATTTTCTTGAAATTTTCACGATATGTTCTTTATGTAAAACTAATAGGCATTTTTATTTATGCGAGAAAAAATATTCTTGAAGTTTTGGGGGATCAAAATAGCAGATCCTCTAAAATTTTGAGAAAAACGCATGAATACTTTTTATGAAATTATTTAATCACGACACTGTAATTTTATGTTCTACAGCGCTCGCACTAACTATTAAGACATTAATACTTTCATTGGATCTTCGCATCAAAGCCGAAAAATCATCAAAAATTTTTGCAAACTAAAAATTCATTGGAGAAACTAAAGACATCAATATGGTTTCAATGTCTCATTCCCTGAACCAAATTGGACGCTGTTGGTTTCCTTGAAAAAGCTAAATGTTACATGGTTTAATCGCTTCATTCTATTAACTTCATTTGGGCAAATCGAATTGTAATTGATTAGTTACTGTTATTAAATGCAGTTGGGCTAACTGTATTTGACGAATAATTAATTAATTGCAATTTGAATCATGATTATAAACAATTATCTGACATTCGCAATAATCGTAAGCACAATTAGAACTAATATTATAAGTAATAGTGATCTACAAAGATGAATAATTATAATTACATGCTAACATTTATTAAAGTTTCAGTTATGATTTCAAAAAATTAAGGTTATTTGCAATTTTGATTACAGGGTTACTAATATCTTATCAATACCATTTTGAACAATTTTGCAACATTTGTGGGTTTTGCAGTAAAAGTTGTCAATTGGGTGACATATTTTAGCAAATCGATAATTTTTAGTAAAAACCTACTCAATTATTGTAGACTTTTTCTGATGCATTCATTGAGTTAGTTATTTACATTTACAAAATTAATTATAATTTTACCAGCATTTCATAACAAAAAAAGTACCTGCTTCAATAACATCTAAAATTAAATTGATTTTGATGCACTGATTGGATTCTGGCGTACCGGATGAACTTTAAAACTCAAACACACACTAATTTCCTTTCGCTACTTCATGTAACAAGACAGCGATAGTCCAGTAGCTGAAAAAACGTTGCGAAGGGCAGGGATTCGATCCTCGGTGGTGGCATGAAGACTGCTCAGCTTCAGATCGGTGGTATACTTAACTTCCCAGAGTAGCTGAAGCTACTCTGGGAAGTTAAGTCGGGTTATTTGCAGTGCTGATAAACTTGCCAGAATCATGCCTTTGGTCACAAATCCCGGAAGCCTTAACATCTATGTCCTCCCCGGCCTACAAGGGGCTGTTGCGGAATTTTAACTTCTTTTAACGATTAGCTAATTGAATCCATTAAAAATAGATATTGTATAAAATTTTCAAAGGGTAAATTACCAATTGAATACTATGTCTTCAATTGACAAAACTATTAAAGTGGTTAGTAGATAGATTATAGATAATACATGAGAGATTTAACCGTAAGAAATTTTTTTTTAATCTGAGCCTTTTAATATGTAACAATATTTTTATCATATAAATAAAATCATAAAATCTATCATATAATATATTTTTAATTTTTAATCTATAAACCTAATACCGAGTATTTGAAAAATAACCAATCATTTATCTTAAATTTATTGCTTTATAACTTACAGAGCATTTCTGCAATTCTTGGAGTCAGCAAAAATTAAAATTGTATATTAAATCTTGAATTTTTTATATAGTATTTAAACATTTTAAGAATTGATCTTACTCTTGTCTTGAGTATAATAAAAATAGAACTACGTTTAATTTTATTAAAATATTATCTCAACATTCCTTAATAATTATTCTTTGAAGCATAAAATTTTGTAATTAACTTTTCAAGTTTGGAGGGGAGCTGCGTAAAAATATTTTTTTTCTTATACGAAATAAGTAAATCAATAAAATGTGAATTTTGTTGCACCGTATCTTTATTTAAAACTCAAAGGGAAATAATTACAGCATTTGCAAACGATTTTATTTTTATTCCACAGCTTTTTAGAAATTTCTTACAACTTTTAATGATTTTGCTGTTAATTGCCAAAACTAATTTCGAAAATTATGCAACACTTACAAGAAGCAAACAAGTTTGAAGTTGTTATTGAGGAATTAAAAAAAATAAAGGATTGTAACGAAATGCAACAATTTAATTATTTTGTGTAAGAAAATTAATGGAACGTTTCAGTAAACCAGTTTTTAACATATATCTACATAAAATGACTTAAATTGCTGTGGAAAGTTTCCATTAACTATAAAATAGTTATGGATATTGAATTTAACTCCTTTGCTATTTTAAAATAAAGTTATAATAGCAAATTAGAGGTAACAAAAATCTAAGTAAATATGAAATTGATGCTTTTTTCTCATTAAAGTTTATTAATTTTACAGTGAATGGGCATGATGTTAAATTTTAATTATTGGAAAAATAATAGCGGATTAAATTACTTATGCCTTGAAAACAGTTACCAGTTTTTGTAAAAGATAGAAGTTCTACCTATTTGTGTAGGTTAAATAAGTGGATATTTTTTTTTAGTTCACATGAGTTGTTTTAAAAGCTAATCTTGTTATCTAAAGCTAAGTATAAAGATAGTTTATTTAAAGTAGCATTTAATTATTTATTTGAATAAAAAAGAATGGGCAATCATTGCTTGTAAAACAAAAGCTAAAACGTACCTTCAATTGCCTAATCGTGTTGTTCTCTGCAAGAAAATTATAAACTATGCCTGTAAATTTCTTGCACCAAAATCTTTACATTTTCTAAGATTTTAATTAAGTATTCAATTAAGGAGATTTAATGTAACAAAAGTTTTATCTTATCAATGTTGAAGCATTCAGGTGTTCCACTTAATTATCAACTTCTCAATGGCAAGCTTACAATCCCGTACCTGCGTGTGACGTCATACGTGGGCGATTCTGAATTGTCTTCCGGATCATATCATTTCTTATAGCACGATTCAGCAGACAATCCGTTTCGACACACACACTCACATGACATCGCTTGTAGGTATCCAATTAAAACCAGTCCGGAAATAGATTAATCGAGATAAAAATTTTAAAAAACAAGCCTAGTTGCCATCTTGTTTAAACACAACCAACCGATTTCAGCGGTCTTCTTCTTCTAGAGTTAGTAATTATGCAAACGGATTCATGTTTTAGTAATTATGTAAGTAGCCTGCGATCAGCAATTGAAGCAAATTTTTAAAAAAATATATTTTCTTCCTAAAAAAATGAGTTAATTTCTTTAGTGTTCACTAACAAAAATAAATATACGGTACCGAAAAATTCATTAATTAACAATAATGTTTCTGATAAACATCTATATATATATTTCTCTTACACGGCGACAAAAAAAAGCCTCATTACAACTCCCCGAATGGCAATGCTAGAAAATCGACTAATGATTGTCGCTAAAAATGTCACATGCCAAATCTTGCTAAGGTGGCTCAACATATAGCGCTTTTAAAAACAGAAACTGAAATAACCAGAGAGAGCATCAGCAGGTTGTTCAAATCAGCTGCTGCAATCTCATACTATTAAGTTAGGCAGAAATGAGTAGTCTTTGTCGATAGATCTCTATTTTAAAATTTTGTCGAAAGCGCTTTTTTTCACGAATTGATATAGACTAAACCAGTTTTTAGTCATGGACAACTTTATGTTGGCCTCTCTAGGGCTAAATCATTTGACAGCTTAACAGTGATAGCTCCAAGTCCAGAAATTTATAATTGTGTGTTTAAGGAAACTCTTAATCTTTAATAGTAATTATTTTTTTGTTATTAACAAAGCCCTTAATCTTTCTCAGTATTTGTTCGCATTTAGTATTTATTGCAAAGTAATGTTTAGTTTCTGCAAGTTTTTCTTTTGTATGCCAAACTTCTAAGACTTATACTTATGTTTTTAACAAAGTTGTGAACCGTTCATGATTATTATTTTTTAAAAACATAATGTTTTGTTTATACAGGCTCCTCCATTGCAATTCACTTATTTCAATTTTTAATAGACTTAATTATAGCCAAAATTTTAACCTTCTTAAAGAGATATCAGTCTTAGAAATTTTATCTCAAGATTTTATGCTATAGCACATTTCTAATAGGTTTAACGAATGACATGTCATTTATTTGAATTCAAATTTATTTTAATGACTTAGTATTTACTAAAAAGATGTAATTTTTTTTTTAAAAAAGTTGTTATATGGATTTAAATGATTGTTTTAAATTTTTAGAATTTTGTGTATTTGCAATGTACCTAAGTTAGTAGCGAGCGAAGCAAACCATATAAGATTGCGTAGCAATTTACGTGGGTTGGCAAGCGTTAGCGAGCAGGGGGCGCAGCTCACTAGCTAAAATATAAATTTCTAAGCCTTATTTAAAAACGTTAAGACATATTTGTATTAAGACTCAAATAAACTAGTTTTCAGCATTTTTTTTTACTCAATAGTTTATAAAATGCCTTTAAAATAATAGTCTGTCAAAATCTGTTAGTTGAAAACTTTTTTTTTTTTTGAAGAAGAATGTACGGGAGGAGAGTTTGTGATTTACTTTTTGTCTGTCAAGGGGGTTCTAAATTACCAAAAATGTGCTTACTATATATTTTAACGGCTCCTATTAAGTAAAAAGGCCTACAATAAAGACATTTTATTTTATTTCATAACCGTCGTTGAACAGCAGATCCAATTTTTTGGGTTTGCGACTGTAAATGTTTAACTGCATAGCCTTGTAATTTTGAACCCAATCCAGAAGACAAGGGAACTCCTTTATCAAGTATTGGGAGAAATTTGCCTTCACGAAAGACTTTCTGATGAAACTAACTTCTGCGTTACATGGAATGGGAAACCCCCGAAAACCTCCCACGGTTAGCCTGACGGCAAGGGGACTCTACCCATCATCCGTCTACCACTAAGGATATTTTGCGTCAACACTGAGGTCGGTGTAAGCCGGATGTAGAATTCACGACGATCAGCCATTGCTGGGATTTGAAGTCGGTTCACCTCATTGGCAGGCGAAAGCTCTATCCCCTGATCCATTACGGCTCTAATAGAGACATCGTCATTAAAAAGCCTTCATTGAACATCAACAAATTAAAAATATCCGTAAATTACCAAGGTTTAAATACAGTTTGACGCCCGGAAGCTGAGTGGTAGCGCTTCGCGCTCCCGTGCAACTGGTCCTGGGTTCGATCCTCAGGCCGGGCAAGGTTGACTCAGCCTGTCATCCCTTCACTTTAGTGGGTTGATAAAATGAGTACAAGCATGCTTGGGAACTGAACGCTGGGGTTTCTACGCTCGGTTGACCACCCAAACGGAACATCTGCTCTTGTACCCCAGAGCCTTGAGGTCAAGAAAATTGAAATGGACATAGTAGGCTTTGGCCCTCTATGGGCTGTCGCGCCACTGAGTTTAGTTTAGTGATTAGTAGTGAATACATTTCAGGATATTCTTAGTTTAATTCACTGAGTAAAAGCATACAACCCATTTCTAACTAGCACGTTTCATCAAATTTGATAGTTTATCGATCGAATCATTAATATCGAAATCGCAGCTGTGAGTTCTCAATTTGGAATCTATTTCTGCCTACAAAAGATATGAACACTGTGAAACCCCAATGGATTAATTAAATAATGCTATCATCTTTTGATCTCATTTGTCTACTCACAATCGATTTCCTCATTATTAGTGAATCCCTAAGCAATTGCACATTAAGCATATTATTGCTTCTCTAATAACTAGATATAACGATATCCATTTACTAGCCACGGCTCCCCTGTTAAAATGAGTGGGAAATAAGTTATAAGAAAGTATTATAAAAATTTATGAACTAATTAATTAGATACCAAATTATCAGGAACTAGATAATAACTAGTAATGATTTCAGGAACTAACTAATAGAAAAATTTCAGGAACCTCATTTGTCCACTCATAATCGATTTCATCTGTATTAGTAACTCCTTAAGCAATTAAATATTTCGCTCAGTGCTATTTCCTCTACTAACTAGATATAACAATATGCAGTTATATCTTGTTAGTAGATATAACTGCAGTAATATCTAGTTGCTCTGGTTAAACTGAATAAAAAATAAGTTGCAGTTAAATAATATCAAAAATTCAAGAACTAATTACTAATAATAACAATTTCATGAATTAACTAATATAAAAATATCAAGAATCTCATTTGTCTAATCACAATCGATTTCATCAGTATTAGAGAATCTCTGAGCAAGTAAACATTACTATCACTGTTGTTTCTCTACTAACTAGATATAACGATATGCATTTACTATATGCCGTTACTCTGGTTGAATTGAATAGAAAATAAGTTATGGTAAAAAAAATATATAACAATTTCAAGAACTGAATAATAACTAATAATAACAATTTAAGGAACTAACTTATATAAAAGTCTAAAAATTCTCATTTGCTTTGTCCCAATCGATTTCATCAGTATTGAAGAACCCCTGAGCAATTAGACATTACGCTTATTTTTGTTTCGCTACTAACTGGATGTAATGATATGCAGTCATTACCTGCCGTTGCTTTGGCAAAATTGAGTAGAAAATGAGTTATAGTAAAATATTATAAAAATTTAAAGATTTAATTTTTTTTCTCAGTAATCCTCAAAATGCAACAGAAAGAGATCCAATCGTTATTTTTGTGAAAAATAGACATGAACCCCTCTTTTCTCTTGATTTTCAAATGCCAATATTTAAAACTTATGTACCAAAATATAATTTTTTGCGTAAAAGTTTACACAATTATTATTTATTAATAATTGAAAATCATTTTGATAAGAAATAGTATTGAAGTGAAACTTAATTACATTAATTAACAAGAGCTTAAGGTAAATAACAATAGGGGGACAGGAAAGTAATGTCGTTTCGGTGCATTTGATATTTGTTATCAAGATTTTATTTTTAATCACTAATGTATTCACCGTCTTTTGCAACAACCTATCAATGCCGGATCGAAAATTAATCGAATTGGATCGAAAAAATGAATTGGTTTTTAAGACTAACGAATATTCAATGATCCGAAACGACATTACTTTCCAGTTCCCCTAATATTATAATGGAAAAGGGATAAAATAAAGCATATCGGACCATATTATTAATAATAAAACCATGGAGCAACTTTCAGTAACGAAACAGTCAAATGCAAATATACAAAAATTTAATTGCCGAAATAAAATACAATTTTGGATTTTTTTTCCTTTTATTTTCTTATCTGTACACTTAAATTATATTGGTTGAATTCCCTGATTTTGTACCTCACTAACTTTTGTATCGCAATATTCTTACATTTACTTCAATAGCTACGTTTATAGCTATTTCTTTTCAATGAAATTAACTTTCCAAGACTTATCCAAACTGTTAACAAATAATGTCAGAGTAACAAGTACGTACAAATATGCAAATCGAATGAATCCAGTTTAAGAGATAATATGTTTGTCATAATTAATTATGTGCTAGAAATGCATTCGAATTCCCTGAATGTTTTACAATAAGAGAGAAAATAAAGTACAGTAATAGACTACGTAGAATGAATAGAATTCCTCCAAAACGGTGTGTTATAATTAATTGATTTAGAAATACGTAAATTAATTATACTATGCAAATAATTACTAATACAATGAAAATTAAAATGGCGTGTAGAAGTCATTAAGAGGTTTTGAGTAGTTGGAAAAAATTACGTGTAATTATCGATTATCATTTTTAGTTTTAAAATGTTTTGAAAATAAAGAAAATGATGAAACAAGTTCACGCTGAAGAAAACAATCACGGTTTGATTTAAGTTATTTAATTTTATAAATGCTGAAAGAAAGTAAAAGTATTTATAATCCAATCTATAATCTTTTTAAGTCAAGCATGCTTGGGAACTGAACGCTGGGGGTTCCGCTTTCGGCTGACCACCTGACCGGAACATCTGCCCCTGCACCCCAGAGCCCAAGGNTGAATAGAATTCCTCCAAAACGGTGTGTTATAATTAATTGATTTAGAAATACGTAAATTAATTATACTATGCAAATAATTACTAATACAATGAAAATTAAAATGGCGTGTAGAAGTCATTAAGAGGTTTTGAGTAGTTGGAAAAAATTACGTGTAATTATCGATTATCATTTTTAGTTTTAAAATGTTTTGAAAATAAAGAAAATGATGAAACAAGTTCACGCTGAAGAAAACAATCACGGTTTGATTTAAGTTATTTAATTTTATAAATGCTGAAAGAAAGTAAAAGTATTTATAATCCAATCTATAATCTTTTTAAGTAAAATTATTTCTAATCTCTATCAAAATACATTATTCACATTTAACTTGCTATCTACAGCAAATAACAAGTTATATATACGTAATGTATGTTGTTAATTATTTGACTTAAGTTTGTATAATTATTTGACTCAAGTTTGTATAATTATTTGACTTAAGTTTGTGCAATTATTTGACTGGTTGTCTACTGCAGATGATAATTTTGCGAATAAGTTATTGAAAGTTCTTCACTTTATCAAATTCTGACGACCAGCTTTGACCTCTATCATTCATCTTTTTTGGCACATTGGTCGTTTGAGAACAGAAAGTAAAAAAAAACAATATCAGCCCAATTACAGCAGAAGATCTTTTAAGTGATGATGATTAATAGTTTTATTATTGATCCAACAATCAATCATTTATCAGTTTAAGGCAGGAATGGATGAAGTTATATTTTAGTAGATTGCATAAAGGTTGGAATTATTTCAGATAGAGTTACATGAAGTAAAGAATGCAACCCAGGTAGCTGGCAACCTTACGGCGAACGCTGTATTTTCATTTTTATTTGGTTGATATTAAATGTTGACTAATTAACTCTCCTTTTTCTTTTAAAAAATTGTAGTTGAAATATTAGAATGCAAAATTTCTTCACTTAAAGATTGAATAAAGGCATGCAGGAACCTTTACAAAAAATCTCATTTTTTAGTGTCCTACAGGTACTGTAAAACTTGTTTTGGTTTCTTCTTCCAGGCTCTCAAATGGAACATTTTGACTGTGTTAAAAACTTAATGATCAGATCAATCTTTACTTTGAAAGTGTTAAAAAAGTATATAAAAGCCTGCGCTATTAAACCTTGATTTAGTGATGGTAATAAAATCTAAAATAAACCTCGCGAAAGAGAATTTATCCTCGATTTGAGAACGCTTTCTACTCTTGGTTTGTGAATGATTATTTAGCATCGAATTCAAAAGGCTTTTCCAGCCTTGTTTTGTAAAGGCAGGTTCAATCTCAATGTAAAAGGATTGTTCATACGCGTTTAGGGAGAGATTCATAGCAATTAAACAAGCATGCTTAAATTTAACATTGTTTCAAGTTTGCTAGGTTTATTTGCTAATGATTTAGAAGCCTTGTTGGGGTTTGTGATAAAAATTACTGCTGACACTAAAATCAACCTTACACTGCCATCCGGGCAAACCTCTAAATAAACAGATGTCATATACTACAGGTTTATTCTAAATTAATTAATTTAAGATAAAGGATCTGCTTGCAAATGCAATTTTAAGATACTATATGGGGTTAAAAATTCAAAGATAATTGGTAAAAGGTTTTTTTTTTTATAATAAAGTAAACATTTAGGATAAGCCTTGCAGGGAATTTACACTGATTTAATTTCAGATAATAAAAATTTCATAAAAGATAATTCAAATTTAATTTCAGATAACACAAAATAGATTTGGAATCACAGAAATTTAATTTAGGATAACACAAATGTAGTTTAATTTGACACAATTTCAATTCAAGATAGCCCAAATTTAATTTACGGTAATGTCAATGTAATTTAAGATGACAAAATTGTTTTTAATATAACATTGAATAACCCACTTAATATATTGATGTATTCCAAATTTAATTTCGTACACATTTGTTAGAGTTTTACCTTAAATTTCGTATTTCCCTTTTAAACAATAGAAAACAAAATTCTAATTCCAGTTATATAAGCTTCGTTTATTTGAAAATTGTTTTTCACAGAAAAGTTCCCAACTAAATGTGGAATATTTAATGAAAAAAAAGCCATCTATTATATATGAATATAAGAATAAACCAGCTGCCTTTTCATCACTCAATATAAAGCATGTTTTTTACCCAATTTTTATTTGATTATTTTTGTTCATCTCTTTTTTTTTTGTCAAACATAAGAAGAAATTTCTCCTAAAACCATTTAATTTGGACAGGATCAGATTTAAATCCTACTGAAAGAATAGATGCACAGAAAAAAGGCCCACTTGTGATTTTAAACAATACTTTAAGGCAAGACATAACACTTGCTTAGTCATGTCAAATCTGCAGGTGTTCGACTGCAGGTAAACAAGAACATTGCTTAAGTCTGAAACCAGAAGTTGACTGCATAGAAAAATCCTTTTCGTTTCGAAATCGTTTTATCTCTTTTGATTTTACTTCGAGTTTTACTTGAACTAACAAAAAACGCTTGCAGCGGTTTTCTCAGAGAAACTTCTTTGACATCACATTTTCTTTTTCTTCGAAAAATAAATGCTTATCAGTTGCGTGAAAAGTCTTTTGGTATCTCGCTTCACGAAAATGTTTCAGCTCCAATATTGTGGTTAAAATAATTTTTAAATTATTTCTTCTTCGGAAAAGTTTTATATTATTTAAGTTTTATAAACACAAACAATAAATGCATTTCGTGGAAGAAGGTTCTAAGTCTGCCATTTTTTTTTTAAACATTTGAGATTTCATAGGGAAAATTTACTTTCAGTCTTATTTTACCATGCAACACTAAGTTATTTTCCCAAGACATCACACATCGCAAATTTCAGTAGAGGAAGGTAAAAAAGCATTTTTAGGGTGTTTTTGGATTGGGAAAAGGTTCTAAATACAACGGCAAACAGTTATCTTACATTTAGGTAGCAAGTTAAAACTTGAAAAGAATGCGATTGCTATAACGTTAACAGTTTAAAAGACGCTGGAAAACTAAACATTATGCCAATTGGAGGCTTGTGACCAAGAAATAACGACAAGATAAAACCATTATTTCTAATTGTTTGTCTATGTACTTCAACTCAATCAACTACAATACCATAAAAATAGGGCAGGATGCAACATCTTTTTTAAAGACCTCTAACTGCGGCGTTGCTCAGGGCAAAATGACATTTTAATAAAACTGTGGGCTAAATCAGGGTTAAATCACACTTTAAAAAACATCTTTAAGGTACTCCTCACGTTGGGATAGATCATCCACGAAATATATTTGGTCAGTCGCATTGTTAAGGTAAACTGTTTTATTTAAGCTACCATGCACGCGTATTGCCAGACCTCTAACGGCAGCGTTGTTCAGGGCTAACTCTCATTTTAATAAAACTGTGAGGTATAATTTATTAAAACTGTGTGGTGAAAAGAAAAACAAGCTCCGCTCAGTTTACAAAAAAAAAATATGCAAATGAAGAAAAAAAAATCACCTAGATTTTCTTTTTACTTATATTTTATATATATTTAAATGTTTATAAATAATTCCATTTCTATGTAATTATTTACTTACTTAAAAGCATGTGTTTTATTTAAGAATGTCTTTTATTTGCACCAAAATGAAATTTAATTGTTGTTCGGAAATTGAAAAAAAAAAGTAATTTACTTCGACTAGAGCACCATTAACCTGAGAACTGAAACTTCAAGACGGAACTAAATGAAAGAGTTTTAGATTGTACTTAAATAAATGAACCTTGAAAAATTGCACTGCTAACTTTAACTCCTATTTTAAAATATGAAATGTAGAGGGATGCGCCATTAATCTCAAGAAATAAGATTGAAGCGGTAAGAACTTTCTTGGTGATTTACGGCCTTTTTCTCCTTAGAATTTCCCATCAATCATAAAAGCTAAGCTTTATTTTTCGAACGTTAAAGTACGGATTGTTTTGAAATTTGATATTTCACGTACTCGGTTTAAACCATAAAATAAAACCTCTATCAAAGCATGGAACTTGTTTTCTGAAAATAGAACACTCACAAAATATCACAAAATCCAATTTCATGCTATTCGTGTTTGCTTTTTACTACTCCAGGTACGCTATTGCTAGGGTTGACTATATAAATGTGAAAGAATCGAGTACGAAGTCAAGTAATCAAGTACGAAAGAAAGATGAAACATGAGGGTAAAATTTAACAAGAAAGAAAAGAATAATAACTAGATTAGGCAAGATTACACTCGATGATATTCGGTTTTCAATAAGTTCAACTATTTAACATAATCATATATTTAATGGCACTACTGGATTGTTTTTCGTTATTTACCACATGATATCTTGAAATACGGAATATATATATATATATATATATATGTAATAACAGGGCTACATCTCTGTTATCATT
>NC_092208.1:43112462-43170455 GCF_043381705.1 Parasteatoda tepidariorum | reverse complement strand
CTCTATTTTAGTATTTTGTCGAAAGCGCTTTTTTTCACGAATTTATATATTACGAATTTATTTGACGATTTTTGATTTATATCACGAATTTATTTGCTTTATTATTTTTATTAGTTATTCATTGAAAAATGAGTTTCAGTCGTGCTGTTGTGCTTTAAGATTTTATACTATAGCACATTTCTAATAGGTTAAACGAATTACATGTCATTTATTTGAATTCAAATTTATTTTAATGACTTAGTTTTTACTAAAAATATGTTGTTTTTTTTAAAAAAAAAAAAAGTTGCTATATAGATTTGAATGATTGTTGTGAATTCTTAGAGTTTTGTGCATTTGCAATGTACCTAAGTTTGTATCGAGCGAAGCGAGCTTGGTTTGTGAAGCAAACCATATAAGATTGCGTAACAATTTTCGGGGGTTGGCGAGCGTTAGTGAGCAGGGGGCTCAGTCCACTAGTATTACATAAATAAAGAGTATTTCTTATATTACGTATTATATTAGTTTATTATAATAATGAGACAAAATTATTAGACGCACTGTAGATTTTTAATAATTACGTATTTTGCTTGAATTTGTATGCAATACTTTTATATTTAAACATACATGTAATGGGTTTTTATTCAGGAGAATTTCTATATACATCCTATTTGTATTTATTTTTCATGTACTGCATTGCAATGTTAACCAAATGATACATGAAATTAAGCAATATTAAATAAATGGAAAATACAAATTATTGAAAGATTGAATAAATGAATTAACAAAGGAAAGAATCATCCATTTGTTTCACTAATGGTTTCATTAGATTATAATCATTAATTTTTGATTTACCAGATGATAAATTCATTTAAGAGAAGTGAGATCATGATTCCCTAAAAGCAACAATAAGTCTTTATTGTTTGACTTTGTTTACCTCAAGCTATCTTCAGTTACGTAATATAAAAAAATACTATGGTGTCCTAAATTTGTAATACTGTCTAAAAGTATACTAAATGTGAAAACCAATCAATAAATGGCAAAATCAAATAAATGAAAAATGAAAATCATTAAGAGATCAAATCATTGAATTGAAGGAGGATTGAATCATTTGATGTTTGCTTTATCTTATGATTCCATTTGATTTTAATGGTTATTTTTTGGTTTACCAAATAATATATTCAGTTAAAGGAAGTAGGAAAAACCTTCGTCGTCTCTTAAAAGCGACATGGTCGAAAAGTGTAAGTCTGAGAACGAATCCGTAGAAGAAGAAATGAAACAAACAACGAATCAAAAAAAAAAGACCGGGTATACTTTTGTTCTAAGTATGAATACGGCAAACAAGCGTAAATAAAGCACAAATAAAGGCACAGAAATGGACATAGCATAGTTCCGGTTCTATAAACAAGAGCACTCCAAAGTTATAACCAGTGTTTCACCTAAAGGTTTCCAAACTATGAAATGATTCCCAGAAATCAATATCGGTACATACGAGGAGCAGTGTTGAATGATTTTAACAGAAGAAAACTCAAGCCACGATTAGAACTTCAATTATGTAGGGCAATGGAAGATCATTTAAAATTCTAAATTTGGCATATCTTTTATTTTATTTTAATTTTATGTTAAAGGGTAAGTTTAATTTGTCCAATATGAGTAAGACCACATTGATCAAGCAAAATTGATAAATACCTTAGACATTAATATCATCAATAGTGTCTTCAGATCAAGTAAAATTTAGTTTCTTAACAAGGGAGAAAATGACTTTAAATTCAAATTTATTCACCATCTTAACAATTTAGGAACTAATTTTTATTATTAAAAGTTTGAATTAATTTTTTATTGAAAGAATTAACAATTATTGATTCTATCTGTACAAAATTATTCGCGTAATCCAACAAAATCTTCCTCAAGCCTTAATGGTTATAGATCAATTGCTCTGACCGACATACTGGGGAAAGTAATGGAACGTCTAAAGAGACTGATTTGGTTTTTAAAAACCAATATTGCGGAATAACAGGCTGGTTTTTATCTTTACTCATCAACGAACCAGCAAATTTCCCTCCTTAACCAGACATTTCTAAATATTCTAGACAAACAGCAAGTATAGACAGCTATTTTCGTTGATTTTAAGTCAGCTTTCAACTTAGTATGGAGAGAAAGATTACTATTATTTGATATTTGTGTGAGCCGCAACATGCTTAATGTCATGGTCATAAAATGTGCAGAGTAAGACTCTCAAAATTGAAATTTCTTAAAAACTGTCTTCCTTAAGAAGCCATCTCACGCTGTACGCTTTTCCACGCCTACATCAATGACCTGGTTCGTTTACTTAGATCTAACCCTGTTATAAAATGTTTGCTATATGCAGATGATCGGATCAACTTCATGAATTATCCGAAAGGAGTCCTCAAACAACATAATTATAGTAAACCAGGTCAGGCTTTGAGGGTTCTGGAGAACTTGTGCAGGGCCTATAACATGGTAGTCAATATTGCCAAAACAGCTACAATATTTTTTCTCTTACACAGCAACCTTTTCAAGTAGATTTAAAGTAGATTTCAAGTAGTTCTTGGATGTCTACTGGTACTTCAAACAAAATGTTGTACTACTTTGAGAATGCCTTTTAACAAAAAAAAATATCTTGGAGGCAATTTACTGAGAAATTCATAAGTTGAATTACAAATAGCTGACATAGCTGAAGCGCCTCAGAGGGAGTAAATGGCACCGTTTCTCACTGACTCTGAAGATTACATTTAGATTCTTTATTCTTCCCCTACTGACTTATTGCTGTGAATCTCTCATAGCATCCTCTGAAAACTTTAATTTTCTTGGAACTGACTTTTGATCCAGCTCTTCGCCTCGTAACTGGGATCGTTAACATCACACTAATAGATGCTATGCATTTGCATCCAAGTTTTAGATCAAACCATTTATCGAGGAAAAAGCGTTTTTCCTGTGGGAGAAATTAAAGCGAATTCTCGGATCCTTAGAGCTTTAGCACGGAATTCTTCCTAACCTTGATAGGATCCTTAAGACCCAGAAGAGTTTTATTCATGGAGTAATGCAAATGAAGAGGAACTTTGAGTTGCTATGTGAACAGAAACTTTTGCCTTTGTTTCTTTGACCTAATGAGACCCTTGATTTCAAAATGTACGTAGACTTCTTCTTTGAAGCTTTTATGATGATCACATATTCGGAGATCCTTGTAAGACAATAAACTCTTTTTATCCAGAGTCAAATTGGCTGCGAATGTCTACTGAGGGATCCCGGTTGCTGGAGGGACTTAACGATAGAGCAGGGATCCATTGTCACCTTTTTTCTTTTGTAGACTAAACTGGGCATTCCCAACTGCATAAAATGGGAAGTTGCTTTTGATCAAGATTGCTCTTTCTCAGCTTATCTGCCACTTAAATAAGCTCTCCAAAGTTTTCATACTTAGTGACTCTCGGGTCCCGTTACAAACTCTGATGTCTACCTCGAGTTCCTTGCCCTCTGTGGCCCTTGAATGTCGCAGACTGATAGAAAGCTGATATGTCAACGAAAAGATCATTGTTGTACAGTGGATCCCCTTAGCAATGTGAAATCCATGGGAATAAGATTGCCGATTCACTGGCCAAGAAGGGTGCCATGACTCTATAAAATCTCTTTCTAGTATATCTTATAGAACAGTAAAATGATTAATCAAAAATAACATGTCTGAGAAATTCAAAAAGAACATAAAAAGACAAATTATCTCTAGTCTCATAATAGCAAGGTTATAAAATGGTGACCGAGTTGAGTTTAGGTCAGCTACTGACCTTGACTGTCTCTCAAAACACTTGTAACGTTTCTAAATAGTTTCAAATCCTACCAACAGTGTCTGTCATCTGGGGCTGATCATGTATAGTGACCACATCATTTTCTGTCGAGCTTTGACCAAATGTACTTCTGTTGACCGCTACTGAGAGGGCAGGGGCTTTTGAATTCATAGACTTTCCCTAAATCTGCTCTCTTTTTCTCTCTCTCTATGTTTGATCTTTATGTGGTTCTTTGTGTATGTTGCTGTAGTTGTGTTTTATTCTTGCCATTGTAAATAAAATAAATCTGACAAACTCTCTAATTCAAACTTTCAGAAAAGAAAAAAGAAATCAAGCAAACAACGAATCAGTAAATAAGCAAATTATTGAATCAGCGAATAAGTCAGTTAATGAACAAGAAAGTATTTGTTTCTTAGTTTAAAATTCTCTCATCCCGTATTGTATGGATAAAAAAAAGTAATACTGATATAGCAGTACAAAATTAACTGCTGTCTAAACTAGAGTTCCCATATTTATCTTTAAGGAATCTAGTCCAAATTAAATTAGTAGTAAAAAGTTCACAAAACTCAGTATCTTTTGAACCTTTGTAGTTTTTGAAAACTCATCTATAAACTAATTTGTTTTATGGCGCTAATTAAAATTTGATACTAACCCAAAAAAATTTCTACCTGCATTAATATATTCAATACCTGATACCATAATGTCAGAAGTACCGTACCTATTGCTAGTACAATTAATTAAACATCACTGGCGTCAATAATAGTTTGGCGATTTTTACGTCCCAGTTCCCACACAAGGTCTAGTACGTAAATTTTTTATGTTAGCCGCTATTTAAATAATTCGTTATTTGTACGTACGAGTTCGTACGTTGTACAAGTTTTCAAATTTGAGCATAGATGTCTCAAGAAAGACATCTATGCTCAAATTTGAAATAGAGCATAATTGAGCATATGCAAAATCAAAATTGAGCATAGGTCGATTTCATAAGTTTCTTTGTTAAGGAAACATTTTTAGGTTAGCTTACTATTTCAATGTTAAGTTATTTATATGAGAAAACCTTAAACATGGGGCATAGATGTCACAAAAAAGGTTTAAATGCATTTTTAATTGGTTTTTTCTGTTACTGCTTAAAATTTTTTCGTTAGCTCTCTATTTAAATGCTACGTTTTTTTGTATGAAAAATCCATAAACTTCGAGCACAGATGTCTCTAAAGTTGGAGTGCCTTTTTCATTAATTTCTTTGTTAATGGAAAAAAAACTTTTAAGTGAGTTCTCTATTTAAATGTTACGTTTTTTGTACGAGAAATCCTTAAACTTCGAGAACAGATGTCTCAGGAAAAGTTGGAGTGCCTTTTTTATCAGTTTCTTTGTTATTAGAAACATTTTTAGGTTAGCTTGCTATTTAAATGTTACGTTATTTATCTGAGAAATCCTTAAACATCGGGCACGGATGTCACAAGAAAAGTTTAAATCCATTTTTTTATTAGTTTCTTCTGCTACTGTTTAAAAGTTTTAGGTTAGCTCCCTATTTAAATGTTACATTTTTATGTGAGAAAATCTTAAACTTCGGGCATAGATGTCTTAGAAAAATTTAAATGCATTTTTTATTCGTTTCTTTAATTAATGCCAAAAAAATCAGAAAAAGCTTGGTGAACTATAAAATAATTTACTTGAATTTTACTAATAATTCAACACCACATCAGTATATAAGTAAAACAATTAAGTGCAAATAAAATTCATAATATTTCAAAGTTAAATATCTGTAATTTGCACTAAAGCTCGTTAATAACACAATTGGCGCTTCTGGCTCGAAAATTTGTTTGAATTTTGTACACTTTAATTAAACTATTTATCTACCCTTAAATCAGTAGTTGTAACTGTCATATGTACCTAAAACTAACATTTAACTATCGAAAAATCTCAATTCTGTCAAAAACGCAAATGATAAGGATCTTTTTTTAAACCAGGAACACTCGACGTCCAGAGAAGTTAAAAACTTGAGGTATCGCATTCTATGAACGAAACTATTTTTATTTCAGCCACCGATGACGTAAAGTATTTGCTGCTTCTTTTTTTCAATTTTCAATAGTTTCCTTTCTGACCATTTTCCTTTTCTGCTTTACCAAAAAGATAAAAGATTAAAGCGTCCCAGAAATTCAAAAAGAAAAAAAATTTAAAACATGGACCAGACCCGATCGGAAATGACTTTTGGTAGAAAAGAGTGTTCTTTAAACTACCGGTATCTGAGATATAAGGTCCCAGACCTTGCTAGCATTTTATTCTATAGAAAAGAGTAAAAAAGAACGTTTTGCTTTAGAATTCGAGGCCATAACTAAAATATGGGATCTAGACTTAGCAACAGAGAAAGGCATAGAAACCAATCTCGTACTTTCAATTTTTTCTTTTCTGACGTATTTGAAACATCGTAATTTTTATTAAACTTGAAACTAGTCTACTTGAAATTTTCTTTAATACAGGTCATAATTCAATTCTTTGTCTGGTACTTGATTTAAGGAATAAATTCTAAATGATTAAGATTTTTTTCAGATCAATAAAACAGTATATAAAATTAGTATAGCAATGTAATATAAATAAATAAAAATTATAACAAAATTTATTAAGTCTTCCAAATGAGAATTAAGAAGTTCTATTAACCCCTCAACGATCGGTTAATTTTCAAGAAAACGGTCGTAAAAGTGCCTCTTTTTTTTTGGCTTTTGCATTTGTATTACGCATTTGATTAGTGCTGCAACTAGTTTAAAATAAACTAACTATCTACAATTTCCTTAAAAATATCCTGGNTATTAAGTCTTCCAAATGAGAATTAAGAAGTTCTATTAACCCCTCAACGATCGGTTAATTTTCAAGAAAACGGTCATAAAAGTGCCTCTTTTTTTTGGCTTTTGCATTTGATTTGTGCTGCAACCAGTTTAAAATAAACTAACTATCTACAATTTCCTTAAAAATATCCTGGTACTGCGATCAGATGTGTAAAATGAGAAATAAAATGTTTTCCGAGCAAAAGAAATGTATTAGTTTTATTCTTATTGGCGCGTTACTACTGAACACTCCAGCCCGTCATTTTCACGGGAGCGAGAAGGAAGGGGTTAAGAAAATATTAAATTAGAATTTTAAATACAAACCATGAATTTTTATTTGGTTTAGCAACACGCTTTCTTTAATAAACTAGGAGGCTCCTATTAGAACGCCAAATTTCAACTCTGTAGTTGCATTTCGGCCAGCAGTTCATTGCCCAACATGTTTACTACAAGTTAACAGTTAATAATTTACGAATTAATAATCGAATTGTAAATTTCTTTTATTCTATCAAAGTCTTTGTGCATTTTGCTAAACACAATCGTAATTTCTAAGTTTTATAGTTTATGCGCGACAAATTAAAATGTAACGTAAAGCAAAAAAAGAGAGGAAAAATTCGCAAAAAAAATACCACTTAAAATTGCAATAACTTTCGAACGTATTAGAATTGAGAAAAAAAACTTCAGAAAAAATAGCCCTTCTAGCATGCCATAATTTACCTATGTAATTTCATTTCTGCGACAGGTTGTTCGGTCTGTCCTTATGGTATTTCACCCAACAAGTTTAAAAAATAATAATTCTCGATTTAATTACAGAATGCTAAATTTTCTTTATTATACTGTACTCCGTGTAAACTTACTAACTTAAGAAATAACAGTACTGTAATAATTTATTATTTTCCATTATTGAGTGAACTACAACAGTTTTCTTCCTAACACACAACATTTTTTATAAAATCAATTTTTCTGTGATTTAGTAACTTGAAAAAATAATTTTTGAAAAAACTAATCTTGTTTTTGAGCCCATTTAATGATTAAAATAGAAAAAAAAATGTGAAATCTCCTATTTTAAAAGATTCTTTAAAAGTTCATTCAAAAATGGGAATTCAATAACCCAATAGTGACTCAAAACTAATTTTTGCTTGCAAAAATTAAATGAGGCAATGCGAAATTTTTATTTTATTTACTTCAATATGATAAGGAAGTTAATTTTGCTATGAAAGGAAAGTATCGATAAAAGTTTAGTTAGACAAAAAATTCTTTTGGTTATTAATATTTAAAAGTTGCTTTTTAATTTTTTCTCTATTTATATTTACTCCTCTTTATTTTTCATTAAAATCACTTGAGCATTCTTTAGTTATAAATTACTCTTTAATCTGTTTCAAATCAGTGGGATTTTATCAAATAATATTCAATGAGAACCCACTGTTGTGCTAACTAGTCAAAGTTTTTTGAAAAATAAATACTTAAAATTTGCGATATTTTATTTCTTTGTTTTTGTCAAAATCGTTTCAGTGAATATGCCTACATTACCTTAGAAATTTTGAGAAACAATACCAATCAGTTTTTACAGGAGAGAGGAATCGCTCCTGACCTGATAATTTTTTGTGACCTGATAAATTTCATATGGGAAAGTTGTTTCATTGATAAACGGTACATACAATAAAGCTGTAATATTTTTTTTTTATAATTTTAATTTAATTTTAAATAGCTATTGATGTAACTTTAAGAGTTTCAAATATAATTGCTTACTACCTTTTGAAGGAAAATATGCAAATTAGAATCGTTATTTAATTAAAGTATTACATAATAAAGTGCTTTGAAGTAAAAATACTTAAATTAATGTCAGAATCAAACGTAATACTTATTTAATTTCAGTTAATTGGACCTAATGGTATTTTTTCAGATAGAGCTAGTTGTATTGGCTTAATAGCATGCACAGAGTTAAAGAAATAACTTTTTGAAAATTCGATTTCTAAGGAACTATTCGATCAATTTCACTCAAATTTTGTACTTTGCCATGTAAAATTACATTCTTTAAAATAAAGTAAAAAATTGTGTACCTTACAATTCAAAACTGTTTCGTTTATTAATAAATAAAATAATAAATATTTGATATTTTTGCAAAGATACCTCCATGAAAAAATTAATTTATTTATTTTTTGAACGGAGTTATCTTTGGATATACGAATTTCCTAATTGTGTGCAAGTATTTTTCAATTCGCTTAAAAAGTTCTCGAAATATTGCGAAATATGCAAAAAAAAATTAAAATTATCATTAAGGGGTCCAAACTTAGGACAGCTATCTTGATCAAACAATTGGATCCGTTTCCCATATTACGACTGTCTCCCATATTACGACTGTCTCCCATATTTTGACTGTGAGAAATCTAAATCCGGTAAAAAAAAAAAAAAATTTATTTGGATGAAGTACGTTTTTGCGTCTGATTTCGTAACTAAATATATAGTCTGCGTTGATTATTTAGCATATTTGGGATCGCCACCTTAAATCATTAAGATTAAGTCCCAGAACGTGAAGATCCGATCATTAGATCAAAAATTATTTTTTCTTTCACACACTGTACTGAAAAAAAATTATTTTAATCAACATCATTTGAACCTTATCTTTTGTTTATAAAAAAGGAAATTGAACTTTTGACGCAAAAAAAATTTTGATTAAGAATATCATAACAGCTTAATGCAGCCCTAAAGGAAAAATGCTTGAAATGAAGCATTTATTGAGATTGTAATGACCTTCGTACCGTCTGTAAGCAAGTAATAGTTATAATGGAGGGGATTAAAGTCTTTTTGTACCATTAGCGGCACGAAGACATAACTTTTTCTGAAAAGGGCTTTCTTGCTGATAGAATAATAATTACGCTGTTGAGTTTGTTCGCAAATGAGAAACGCAAGCTTAAAAATTAGGCTTTTTTTTCAAATTTCATTTCTTAAAAAGTATTTAAGTAAAATTTATTTTGTGCTATAAAAAGCCTAAATATGTGAATAAAACTCAGTTTCGTGTCATTTTTTTTTTATTTTTTATTTAAAGATATTTGATCGATACACTCTCAGAAATAAAACTCTCACTTTCAACGATTCTGAAATCCTTCAGCTGTATTTCTTTAATTTTAAGAATCACGTCACGAAATCACGTGAATCTTGAGGAAACGTGAGCTCTCAGCTCGATGACAGATATGTTTCCTTAACTTGGAACTTCATCGCAGTGCATTGTGGGAAATTGCTATTTAGAATGGGCGAAACTAAAAGGGAAACTATGCGATCAAAACTAGACAGACGACATAATCAGATCGTGCTATATGGTCGTCAATGAATTAAACTCATACCAGAAGAACCCAATACCTCCTATAAGAGAGAAGGCCTCAGCACGAGTTACCATGAACAGGAAATTTGATCCTTTAGTAGTCCAAACGTAATGACATCTTTCGTTTTCCCCCCATTGCGCAACTAAGTAACCCGTATGTAGTGACATCTTTCGTATATTTCCTTTAAACGCGCAGTTTATGTTCGTTACGTCTGACTACTAAATTGATCTGTACTGAAGCCTTCTCTCTTCCAGGATGTGTTGGAAGATCCCGGGTTCTAATCTCGGTTCGGGAGTGAGTTTTATTTTACTCTCAGTTCAATCTGGTCTTCTTATGACGTTGAATCACCTATATGGTGAAAGTAATCAACACGACTATTTGCTAAAAGAAATATCTTTTTTTTATTTTCAGTATAAAATTAACTTTACGTACAGAGCTCCAAGAAAATGGACCACTCTGAATAACTTTTGATCTAATGATTGGATCTTTACGTTCTAGGACTCAACTTTAACGGTTCGAGGGGTTTGACTTCAAATATGCTAATTAATTAGTGCAAACGATGTTTTAAGTTACGAAATCAGACACCAAAATGTTTTTATTCTGAATAAACGCACCTTTTTTTTCAACGGATTTCTGACCTCTAAAATATAGGTAGTATTCGCAATCTGGAAAATACGGTCCTAACAGTTTAGTAAGGAGATCGGACCAAAGTTTGGACCCATTAATGTTGATTTTGCGTTTAGCATAGTTAGCTGTATTTTAAGAACTTTTCATGCGAATTGAAAAATCTACGTTTTTTTTCAGGACCCACTCTTCTACATCTAAAGTCTTTGAAGAATATTTTATTTTATTTTGAAACCGAACGTTAAACAGTCGACCCAATTTTGAATTTATGGCCATCAATGTTCAATTCCTTAGCCTTACCATTTCAAACCCATTCCAGAAGACCTGGAGCTCTTGAACCATGCATTGGGGCAAACTAGCCATCGTGCGGGACTTTTTAATGGAAATAATCCTCATTTGCACTTTACATGGAGAGAAGAACCATGAAAACCTCCCACGGTCAGCCTGACTGCAATATGGAACTCTAACCAATCATCAGTCTACCAATGAAGATATTTTTTGTCAGTATTGTCGACTGAAAGATTTGAGAGCAGAATTCGTATCAACCAGTCACTGCTGGGAATAGAACCTGGGTCATATGATTGGAAGGTGAACACTCTATCCTCTGAGCCACCACGGCTCTTTTTTGAAGAATATTTGCAAAATATTTTCAGGAATTTTCGATTCCTTCCTATAAGCAACTAATATTTGAAATTGCACAAATAAATGGGTTACTAAAATATGTCTGTAAATAATACAATTTATAATAGCATATTTATCAATTTAAAACCTGAATTATACATGCATGATATTTTAAGACTAAAACTAGTAATACAAACTACGTCTGAGCTAATATAAAACACTGGAATGCACAAATAAAAATGTGTAGTCGCTTATTAATTCCCTTTTAAAGAAAATTGATTAAAGTTGTTTGGTTAAACTTCAAACACATTAACGCATTAAACATTAAATTAAAAAACTATATTGCTTTTACTCCTTTTATTTAAATATGTAAGGCATGTAAGATATTTATTAAGAGTGTAGAGTTACAACTAGTTCAGTTTATTTCAAGAAATTGGTCAGAAAACATGATATTCATAACAAATTAATCACAGTTTCAAAAAAGCTTTATCATCACAATTTCTGACTAATAGAAATATATTTTAAACTGAATTGGTTTTTAACACAAAACATACAATTTTTGGTTAAAATCAAAATTTTCAAGAAAAAATAAATAAATAGATAAAATAGGGAAAAAAAGATTTTTAAAAAAAGTTATCTACCTTTCTCTGTGATTGGCCTGGCTTTCTCTAAAAATAAACAAATAAACAAAAAAATAATCTGAAATAGTTTTAATTCTATTAAAAGAAATTTACGATGTTTTAAGTATTTGTATTTAGTTTATTCTTAAAGTTATAAGAAAAATCATATTTCAACAGGAATCGTTTCAACAAGTTAAAAAAAAGTAGGCATTTGATAATTAAAATATAAAAAGAAGAAGAAATGAATTAATAAAAATTAAAAATAAAATAAAATTTAAATAATTAATTAAAAAAGAAAAGACAGTTAGTTTTTGAAATACAATGATATGTATTGTGCAGTAATTGTTTCGGTGAAATCTTCGAATCGAATCCGGATCACGACAACCCCAATTACTAAGGAGACAACGTGTCACTGCTCTATTCATGCCATTGGGATTCATTTAAAAGCGCCATGCCCCAAGGTGGTTAATATCCTTACATTTCGAGCCTGTCCCTTATAGGATGTTTTTTTTAATGATTTTGAAATTTTTACCTGATTTACATCAATTTTCGACGATTATTTTGGCTCAGAAACGAGCTCGGTAATTTTCTCTAATTCATTAACCAGTGATTTTTACATGAGCTCAGAAACTAGGAAACATTATGCAAGGTTATTAAAGAATCAACGCATTCAATAATAACGTTATTTTTCAATACCTCTCTTGTAGGTTCAAAATTGTTGTTGTTTCAGAATAGTATATGGCTTGCATAATACTTCCTATTTTAATCTAAGAAGACTTACGTTAGGTACCAAATGATCTTTGCTTCCAACTCGGGTGAATTTATTCCTATCCAGAAGTTTTCTAACAGCCTTTTCAGTTGGCTCGTTGAACTTCATGAAAATGACGTACGCAGCATAGCATGTTAGAAGTGTGCTTGCTTCGTACCAATGGATGACATTGTCTTTGAAACAGAGAATCAATACGATCAAACTTATGGAATAGAATGTTACGTCCCTAAACAAGGGCCACCATGTTAGGCTTAAAACTGTCTTGCTGAAAATGGCACACATTGAGATGACAAATAAAATGTTGAAAACAGCGGAACCTACGATAGTCCCTATTCCAACGTCGTCGTAAGAGATGAAGACCCCTATGACACTCGTGAAAAGCTCTGGTGCGCTGCCTCCGGCAGCCATAAAAGTTGCTCCGGCAACGTCTTCAGATATATCCAACTTCACTGTTATAACATCCAACGCTGGAACGAAAAATTCATCACATACAATAGCAAGAGCAACGAACATGTAAACGAGTCCAAAACAGTGCAGGACGACAGCGCCATGCTTTCTTTGTTGCAATGTGAAAAGATCTCTAGGAAATTGAGCTTGAGGGTGGTCATCATTGGTGCTGTTTGTGCTCGAGTTTTCATACTTGCTGAGGAGTTGCCTCGGAGAGTGTTTGAAAACATCGATAACCGTGATAGGCTCTGAAATTTTCAAGGATGATGGATTGTGATAACAACTTCCCTTTTTGTGGTTCTCCATGTAAAGGAAATAAAGGATAACAAAGAACACTGAAAGTAAAACGAGTCTGGGATCCCTCCATCTTTGACGGTATGGGCGTGTCCGTATGTGAAACATGATTATTATTAGAAGATAAATTTATTGAGGATTTGAGGAGGAGTGAGTATTTGCTATGTCTGGATATCATAACTTCCCAAACGTGACGCCATATCTTCGAATGACTTGATATGCCTCTGCCTTTCTAGGGTGGATATGAAGAGTGTCAGGGAAGGTGCCTGCTGAATGTGGTCCATTGTGATTATTCACTTCAAAATGAAAGAAACATTCACTTCGAATCTGAAAAAAAAAATTATAATTTAGCTTTCAGATTTATTTTTGAAAAAGAAATATTGGTTCATTACTTTAAAATCAGTCATGAAATGCGTTCAAAAAATCTTTGCCGTAAATGTCACATGAAATTATATATTATATACAGATGGGTGACAAAATATTACGAACACTTTTATACTAATTCTATGTAAGTAATTTCTCTTTTAGCAACAAAAGCGAACAATCTTTCGTTTAGTTTTCTGTTTTGGAAGAATTTACATGACAAAACTCATGGCAGAATTTGGAGGATCGTGCTTGAAGCTTTTAGAAAAGATATCATTTTTACCCATGCAATATTCGACTGAACCAAAACAAGAAAATAAAAATAATAACCATTTTCTGTCTTTAATACCAGAAATTTTGAAATAACTCTATAGGATTGTGATATTTATATAATAGTGATTTTATAATTATAGTGATATTAAAAAAGGAAAGAAGCTTTCAGCATTCTACGCTCATTTTGGTCGATGTAAATTTAGCATGGGGGTACGGAGCATCGTATCCAAAAGCTTTAAGCGCGATCTTTCAAATTGCAAAGCATTTGCTTCTGAAGGAATGATTGTTTACATTGAGTTAGTATTGTAAGGTTTATGTTAGTTTGTCACCCATCTGTATGTATCTAAACAATTAGATATCATTACGTTTGATCTAAAGTTATTCTAAGTATATTTACTCAATCAAAAGTTTATTAATTTACTATAATCATCCAATTTCTAACTCATTTCTCTTTATAGTTATAAGTCGTTGAGAAATTTCCCCTTATAATATCATTCATGATTTCATAAATTAAAAACTCTGCACTTAAACAACATCTGATGGAATAATTTGAAGAATTGCTTTTCAGTATAATTCAAAAATTTACTCAGATTATATAAGTTTGTAAAATAAAAACGATTCAAGCTTTTGTTGAATCAGTAAATTAACATTGCCGTTGAGGAGGAGCTTTTTTTAATTTCCTCTGATGCAAATGAATTAAAATTAGTTTGTTAATACACACAACACAGAGAGGATGTTATTATCAATTTCAACGAGGCTTAACAAAACCAAAGCGAATAGAAATAAAATAGATTTAATATAATTAACAAATTTATTTACACCTTCTTATGAGAACATAATTATCTTAATTATAAAACTGAAAACATTAATTCTTTTTTATAACAATTTGGTTCTGTTTCTGTAGAATATTCTGGATCGCACGAATCGAAATCAAACTTTCAGCTTCTTGTAAACAAAATAAATATCAATCGTCTGAGAATTGAGAACTTGCACTTCAAGAAGAAGGCCTCCCATACCCACACATGTGACCTATGACGTCAGCGTCAGCTAATCTTTGTCGGCAAAATGTCGTATTAAAGTTGAGCTAAGTTTCTCTTCATAAGTTAGAATGTTAGTTAACAATAAGTTGATAAAATACAGAGCAGTATCGCACATCGAGTTAGCAGAAACATAATTCTTTCCCGTCTACTTCTCTACTTAATTTAGATTTATCATTTGTTTATGTATTTTATTGTAACCTAAATGTATTTTTATTTAGTGTACCTGTCAACTAAAATACATAATTAATTCGCTTATGTTCCACATGGCTTGGTGCCTATCTTTGTATTAGGTCATATTGTCAAAGAATTGAAATCATTGAGATAGAATCTTTGTGAAAGAATTTAGAATGTATTACTTAAGAAAATTGATACTTGACGGATTCTGCTTACTCGAAATAGAAAGGAAAGAACAGTTTCAAACGTAAACAAATGCCACGTTCCAACAACCAATTAGGATCGAGATATCCACTCTACGTCATTTGCAGGTGTCCGATTGAAAATTAACGCCAAGATAATAATTTATGATTGAAGTGAGCTTGGAGTAGTCTTACACACTTTAAAACACACTTTAAAGTGTGTATCGAAGCTGGTTTGGATATTAACTTGAAATAACACACAATTTTTAAAGTTTTCCAACACCAAATTCGGATAGGTATTACACTACAGTTTTTACAATGTATGTAAAAAAATATCTTTTTAGAAAGTAAGTTTGTTTTGTGAGTAATACAATACTAAAACAAATTAAATCTATGACATTTTGAATCAAATAACTATTTTTTTTTGTATATCGAAATAATAACCGACGAGTTTAAATAAATATAGATTCATGCTTCATTGTTAGGAGTAACGCACTCAAAAGTTGAAGAGTAACATGCTTCGATTTGACGAGAAATTTTATGATTACCGGCGGCGAAATCGTCATTCCTTTATTTATATTAAGATCATTACAAAACATCCAAGTTCCCCAAATAAAATCTTGCATTTTAAGAGCGTTTCTGCAACCGACAAGGAGCGATGGAAGCTCTACAAAAGCTAGTCGTTAATTACGATACTTTCTCTCATCTAACGGCAATATAAGCTGCAGCAAGCGCAATTCTCGGGAGATTTTAGAATAGAATTTTTGATGAGTGAATTTTCCCTCGTCTTCTGGTCTGCTTTCGTTTTCTTAAAGGAAAAGCAAGCGGTTGTTTAGGGATTTAACGAAGAACAACCCTGAAGGGTATTCAAGTGAAGTAATGATTCCAAAAGTATTTATTTAATGGAGAACCAAAGGTAATGAAACGGTCGGATTTTGAGGTTTTATTCCTTAGGATTCTTAATAAAACTCCTACCATTTCGAAAGTCTGAGTAAATTTAGATAGTACGTTTTCTTTAATTTTTAATTTTTGCTCATTTCAATTTATTTAAGGGAGCTTTCTAAATGTTTGTCTGTGGAACACTGGTGTTTCTTAAATGTAGCGAAAGTGTTCCTCTAAAATTTAAAAAACAGGGGTAAATAAAGCTGTTATATGGAATGCAACAATTACTCTGGGGAATTTTTTTTTCTTTTGCATGTGGACCTGTAACAGATTTTTGATATTCTCAAATCACTAATTCCAAATCTGCAATCAGTTTCTCCTCCCAGGCTACAGTTTTTTAATGATAATTTTAGTCTATTTTTTGTCGAAATGTACAAGTTTAAAAGCATTATATTTAACAAGAGGTCGCATAATTGTTACTTCAAACTTTCAGGGCATCAGGATTAAAATCGCATAGGAACATATTAATCGCTGACTATGTTTCAACTTTTGCAACATTGTGGAGAAGTTAGTACTGGTATTACTTTAAATAGAGCAATGGTTCCCAATTTTTTTTTACTATGGAATCCTGAAGATAGCCCATCTTTTGGCGAAACCCCGAGACCTAAAAAATAAACAAATGAAAATCTGGTCTGTAGTGGCATATTGTCTTCTAATTTGATTTTAGTGTATGCATAAATTATTAATACATGATTAAATTAGCCATTTTTTATTTTTTTAAAAAATAAAGACGAAAAAGGGCCAATGTAAACGTTGAGAATGGTTATTTTAAAGACATATTTCTTCATTGTTGTACATGCTTATTTTACGATATCTCTTTTTATTGTTGTATTTTGCTATTTTTATTCTATTTCATAAATATTTTTTTTCCATTATTCATTCAATATATTATTACTAGAGTTTCTTTTTACTTTGTTTTGCTTTCTTCATAAGCATTTTAATAAAATAATTTCATAAAAACGACGAAAACATTAAATAAGTAATAGGTGATTAATCACATATAAATTTAATTACAGATTTCGAAAATCATAACAGAAAAAAAGGCCCTAATACTTGGAACTCTTATCTTTCTATGGAACCTTAGGGTTCCTCGGAGCACCATTTGGAAACCGCTGAGCTAGAATATCACGAGACCCACATTACAGTTATTATCATTATGTTTGATAATGTTTTTGCAAAATTTGATGATAAGCCTTGTTTTCCAAAATCTATAAATTTTAAGTCCCAAGAATCATAAAATATTAACTCATACAGAAATACAGCAATTTCAAGCATAAGTTCAGTTATTAAAAGCGTTTCTTGCCACCCAAATATCACATAACAGAATATTGGCAATATTTTGATGAAAAAAATTTAATTTGCTGATTGGTAAATTCATTATTGACTTACATTTAACTATCATTCTGAGAATCCCTAATTGCAAAATCAGCTGTATACTATTTAGTCAAAAAATCGGAAATAAATGTAATGCAATAACGAACCATGTTAAAAAAAACTTAATAATTAAAACTTAGAAAAACTACAGGTTTAACCTACTACTTTTCTAAATATTAAAAATAGATTCTGCTTATTAGTGAATGTGTATAAGCTATAAGCTAGAATTTATCTCGCTTCATTTTGAAATGAAACTAGACAAATTTTAGCTTATAGTTCTCACACAATTAAATAATGAATAAAAGGAATTTCCTTTTAACATTGCATTTATCAGGTCTTGCTTTGGGATGTTTCATGTATAACATTTTTGTGGCCTTAAAAATTGCGATCGAGAAATAAGACGAAATATTATTTCTTCAATATACTTAATCAAGTGACAATACCATTGTAGCAAAAACCAAAATTGCTTATTTTTGGTAATTGTTCCATTGTATCGTTATTTTTTTTTAAAAAAATAGGTTTTAATTTTCATCCAACAACAAAAATAGAATTTCACTGGTCATTAAAATAACTTGAAATCACTTTTCTAGTTATTTTAATATTTTTAGATTAAAATCTAAAAATCAAATACGCACTAAAAAAAGACCTCCACAAAATAATTTATGGAAAAAATGGTTTACTTTCATTTTACTAAACCTTGTGAAATCATTTGTGTTGATCATAAAAATAGGCAAATGCAGATTAACCAAATCTCAATTTTTTTTTAAATCAAATAATTTCCGCACACCAAAGTAAAAACAGCGGTGATTTCTTTCAGCGGTGCTAGAATAACTTACTTTATATTTATGCAAGTGCAAAATTTAATAAAGTTTTATTCTTTCAGGCAATAACTGAAGATTTCTAAATTTTTCAGCGCTGGCTTGTAAAAAAAAGACACTGGTGCAAAACAAATTATGTTCACCTAATTATAGCAAAGCTTTTAGGTTACTTTTATTTCAAAACCACACAAAAAAAGAAGGTTAAAAGGAAAGCTTTTAGCTTTCTGGAAACTGGGTATTGATTCGCTTTTATCCACAACAGGTGAAGAAGGGGAAGGGGTGNCTAACTCCGTAAACTTGCGACATGAAATAGACAAACAAGTCACTTTAAAAAAATCTGTATACCCAAAACCATGAAAAGATAAGGTATTTTTGAAATTTTTTAGCGTTGTTGGCGAGAGAGATTACTTTTCTCCTAGAATAATCACGGACTATGTTTCAACTTTTGCGACATTGTGGAGAAGTTAGTGCGAGTATTACTTTAAATAGAACAGAAGTTCCCAATTTTTTTCGGTTATGGAATCTTGAATGATAGCCCATCTTTTGGTGGAACCCAGAGAACTAAAAAATAAATAAATGAAAATCGAGTGTGTGTAACGGCATATAGTCTTCCAATTTGATTTTAGTGTGAATATAAATTAAATATACATGATTAAATTAGCCATTTTTTTAAATAAAGACGAAAAAGAACCAATATAAATTGAGAGAATGGTTATTTTAGAGACATATTTCTTCATTGTTGTACTTGGTTATTTTAGCAATATCTCTTTTTATTGTTGTATTTTGTTATTTTTATTCTATGCAAAATATTGGTGCAATTTTTCATAAATATGTATTTTTTTCATTATTCATTCAATATAGTGTTACTAGTGTTTCTTTTAACTTTGTTTTGCCTTTTTCATAAGCATTTTAATAAAATAATTTCATAAAAACAACGAAAACATTAAATAAGTAATAGGTAATTTAATCACATATAAATTTAATTACAGGTTTCGAAAATCATAACAGATAAAAAGGCCCTAATACTTGGAACTCTTATCTTTCTATGGAACCTTGGGGTTCCGCGGAACACCATTTGGAAACCGCTGAATTAGAATATCACGAGGCCTACATTACTGTTATTATCATTATGTTTGATAATGTTTTAATACAATTTGCACTTCCAAAATCTATAAATTTTAAGGTCAAGAATCATAAAATATTAACACATACAGAACTATAGCAATTCCAAGCATAAGTTCAGTTATTAAAAGCTTTTATTGCAACCCAACGGAATATTGGCAATATGTTGATGAAAGAAATTTAATTTGCTGATTGGTAAATTCAATATTGACTTGCATTTAACTATCATTCTGAGAATCCCTAATTTCAAAACCAGCTGTATACTATTTAGTCGAAAAATCGGAAATAAATGTAATGCAATAACAAACCATGTTTAAAAAAACTTAATAATTAAAACTTGGAACTTAGAAACAAAAATTAAAACTTAGAAAAACGGCAGGCTTAACCTATTCCTTTTCTAAATATTAAAAATAGATTCTGTTTATTAGTGAATGTGTATAAGCTATAAGCTAGAATTTATCTCGTTTCATTTTAAAATGAAACTAGACAAATTCTAGCTTATAGTTCTCACACAATTAATAAATGATTAAATGGAATTTACTTTTAACACTAACTGCATTTATCAGGTTTTGCCTTGGGATGTTTCATGTATAACATTTTTATGGCCTTAAAAAATGCGATCTGGAAATAAGACGAAACATTGTTTCTTCAATATACTTTATCAAGTGACAATACCATTACAGCAAAAACCAAAAGTGCTTATTTTTCCTTACACACTGTATCGTTTTTCTTTTTAAAAAATAGCTTTTAATTTTTATCCAACAACAAAAATCGAATTTTACTGGTCATTAAAATAATTTTAAATCGCTTTTCTTAATCTAAAAATCAAATGTTCACTAAAAAAGAAATCCACAAAATAATTTATAAAAAAAATAATTTATAAAAAAAATGCACTCAGCGTTTATAGTTTACTTTCATTTTACTAAACCTTGTGAAATCACTCGTGTTGATCATAAAAATAGGCAAATGTAGATTAACTAGACCTCAATTTTTTTAAATCAAATAATTTGCGCATACCAAAGTAAAAACAGCGGTGATTTCTTCCAGCGGTGCTAGAATAACTTACTTTATATTTATGCAAGTGCAAAATTTAATAAAGTTTTATTCTTTCAGGCAATAACTGAAGATTTCTAAATTTTTCAGCGCTGGCTTGTAAAAAAAAGACACTGGTGCAAAACAAATTATGTTCACCTAATTATAGCAAAGCTTTTAGGTTACTTTTATTTCAAAACCACACAAAAAAAGAAGGTTAAAAGGAAAGCTTTTAGCTTTCTGGAAACTGGGTATTGATTCGCTTTTATCCACAACAGGTGAAGAAGGGGAAGGGGTGAAAATTTCACTTCCATCAAAAAATGCGTTGAAATGGAGATATAAATATTAGATTAGAGGAAAGAAAATGCTGTGAAAGAGCAACTAGATTGACTTTAAAAAAAAACTTTCTTTTTTGCAATTTTTTTTCATCTCTCAAATAAATAAAAAAATTCCCTTTGCAAGATACTTAGTTTGCATGGAAATAAATGCTTCACCATTCTTCTGTTGTACGGCGACTTGCTTATTACTTGCAGGAAATTTTGAAAACAAATAATTTCAGGCGAAGTGTTAAAGTAGAAAATGGAAGCCATAGTATAATATTTTTTTAGTTTATTTTATGAATTTCTAAGCATATTAAATTTTCAGTTGTTTGTTCGATAATGCATCTGGTTCAGTAATAGAAGATATGATGTAAAACTGAGCATCTTCTTTTGTTTCAAATCATTTATTTTTAAGTGCTTTCAGTTAGAAAAATTCCTTTTTTTTTTGTCATTTAAGGAAAATTATTGAAAAGTTTTTAAACTTGATGAGGCAAAACAATGATTAATATCTATCATTTAATTTGAAATCGAACGTTTACGAAACTCTTTCAAAATAAAAACCAGGAAAAAAAATACAAATGTGGGTCCTCTTCAAAAAAAAAATCCCGAAAAATTGCTTAATTTTTTTTAAAAACAAACAAAAACAATACAAAATGGTAGAAAATGTTATCTACATAAATCACAAGTATAACTGGCTCTTTTTACCCAAAGTACAATTTAAGCAGGTCTATTTTTGACAGTGGCTGGGTGGATCAGTTGGTTTGTCGTCGGCCTTCTGAGCCCAAGTCTACGGGTTCGACCCCCGGCCCAGACACCGGATTATCGGGATGCAGAAAATCCTCAGCGGCCATATCGTATTATTATGCGGCATGTAAAAGATTCCTGGAGTGCCTTATTGGCTCTTGCCATTTCCGGCAAAATTAAATTCCTAGTGCACTTTAGCATCGTAATAGAGTCTCAGTGCTGCCATCTAGTGTGGCAGAAACTAGACGTCCAAATTAACATGACCAACGGTATCTCACCCATTGTGGTGGTCTCTGAAAGAGTGGATACCTCCTCTGGAGAAAGCACTAGGTCTGCTCGTCGGCAAGACCGACTGTGCAGCTCATTGGAAATAAAAAATTAAAAAAATTTTGACAGTTTACATAGAACTCACCTCACATCAAGAGTTCGAGTCGAGTTTATCTACATTATTATATCCATGTTGATACTACCATCACTATCCATAAGAGGGATATATATGTAGCCAGATGAATTCAATCCTGAATTCTATCATTTCGTGGTTCAAAATTTCTCTTTGGGAAGGCCTTTGTTCATTCAACGGCCAGCTAGTGGATCTTAAATCTCATGAAAACTGAAAAACTTTTTCTCACAACAACACTTCTCTTGGGTCAAGAAATTTAGTCTACAAATTTTCGTATGGTGATTCATGATAAGGCTAAACCTTGCTGTTCTGCATCCTCACGATGTGATTCATGGTTGGGCTCAGGATAGAGATGGGCTTGAACTCGCATTTCGAGGTCCGAGCCCACCAGAGCCGGAGATATAATGGATTAATTAGAGTCCGAGTCCTTCCAAGCCCGTGATATGCATCAGATAAAGACCAAATTTTGATGTCTTGTCAATTATTCATAGATGTCTGAACACAGCAATTAGTAAATTAAAATCTTTTCCGTCACTGATTAGTGAAGAAAAAAAAGCGAAGAGAAAAACTGAACCGGCTATAATTCCAAGATTGCTAAAACAAAAATTAAAAAAAGAAGTCAAAATATTGAGCAACTTAAAAGTCATGTGTCAAGCCTCACAAAGCAAAAGCATCGAACAGAAGTAACAGATCCCTGCAAATTTTTGCACATTATAAATTTTACATTTTTACACTCAATAACTGAATTAAAGCTTTGTTAAAAAGTAGAAAAGAAGTTTATGAAAATTTTATCGTGAATCTGAGCCCGCATGAGCTCGAAACCTTTTTTTTTTTTCAGTAAACGAACCCGAGCCCGCGTCTGGCTGAACTCGTCTTATCCGTAATGGCCTCTTTCGCATGTTATCTAAAAGCTTGCCTGTATAAGTAGCTTTGCAACTCCGCTTTCCAGATATCAATGTGAATTTATTTTTATTAAATTTATTTTAAAATAATTTATTTTTAATTAATTTATTTTTAATTAATTTATTTTTAGTTAATTTATTTTTAATTAATTTATTTTTATTAAATTCATTTTTAATTAAATTATTTTATTAAATTTATTTTTAATTAATTTATTTTTATTAAATTCATTTTTAATTAAATTACTTTTATTAAATTTATTTTTAATTAATTTATTTTTATTAAATTTATTCTTAATTCAATTATTTTTAATTAATTTATTTTTATGAAATTTATTTTTAATTAATTTACTTTTAATTAATTTATTTTTATGTAATTTATTTTTATTAAATTTTATTTTTTTAAATTTACTTAAATTAGCCATATGAGTATAAAAAATGAACGATTTCATACGTCTTTTGAAATTTTGAAATCATTGATTGCGTTTCGCAAAAAAACTGGCTCTGCAACTGCTTAATAGAATGGTTCAAACATAAAAAGTAGCATTGAAATCCACTACTGCAGCTCCACGCTAAATGACAATGCAAATTTCAATTATTATCTGTCTGCTTATTAGCAGAATCTCTCATCATTTAATTGCTAATGGGAGTTCATCTTATATCGAAATTTTGATCACTTTCTGACTAGCTTGAGTGTTAAAATTTCAACTAGAGATATGTACCTGATGACAATACAGTACATCAACATAAACAATAAAACGTACAAAACGTAAAAGATAAATAAAATAAGATAACAATTTTGAAAACTACGTTTTTCAGTCAGACTGAACAGGAGAAAATATTTCTTTCATCACACCTGGAACACGAAATTAATGCTATCTATGTTTTTCATTTTAAGTTTGACAAGAATAAAATTATTTTGTCCTCTATAGCTTGCTTGAAAAATATAATTTTGAAAGTGTCTCTTTCTTTTTGCATTTTTATTTTTTTTTATTTCGTCCGGAGATATGTACCTGACGACTTACATTTTCCTTCGTAGAAATTATTTTTTTAATTCTTCTAAAACAGTGATTTACAGTGTAACATTTTAGTTTTAACAACACTACCAAAATAAAATGACGAGAACTATTAGTAGTGTAAATATACATTACCCAGTTACCATTATTTTTCATCTCTAGACTAATCAATAGCTGTTTTTAAATTTCACTGGAAAACAATATATTTCTTTTTTTTTATTCGTATTAGCTTAAGAAGAAATGAGAAAAAGTAAGACACAAAGTTTTTTAATGTATTTAGTTATTAGTATAAACAGTTTAGTCTGAGAGTTCTATATTTGACATTGACATGAAAAAGATGCTCTAATGATCTTGTTCTTTTTTTCTCTGAATATTTTTACTTTATATTGTTGCGTGCCCATCAGAGCAAGTAAAACTATTACAAATTAAGCATCCAAAATTTTGAAAAGTTAAAAATCTGTTTGAGCCATTTAAGTTCTAGGAGCTTGTGTTCCACATTTATTATGAATGTTCTTTAATGATCCCTTTTAATGCATGCTCTGAGAATAGCTGTTTGTAATTAAGTAAAAAAGAATAAGGTATACGTAAGAAGGTCGCAGGTTGGAAAAATTTTATTTGGAGATTCTAATTTGAAAAAAATAAAAACTCTATTTATATCTTACAAACAACTATTGAGAGAGGTAGAACGCAAGACAATCGAAACTCTATTGATTGCCGGAAAAAACTGAGAGGGCTGAAAGGTGATTATTAGAAACCCAACCAACCTTTTAAGCAAACTGGTTTTATTGTAAGATGGTGTTTTATATAAAATTTAGCCAATATTTAAAAACACTTTTACAAAGCTAGCTGAACTATTATATGTATGTTTATATTATTGAAATATAGAATTAAACAAAATCAATTTAACTCGCATTTATTTGCTACCATTTTAAATAGTAAAAAAAATCGTCTGGATAATCCGAAAAAGTTGACAGCTATGATGCGTACAGAACTGTCAACTACTACGCTTTTTGCAAAATATTCTGCTGAATGGTTGACAATTAGAGACTAATGCTTTCAGAAATTTGGATAATTTTGACAAAATTTTAAATGCTTCACCGCGAGAGGGCAGGAACAAAATGACGTTTTACGATTAATTGGCATATAGTTGTGTGGAAAATAATATTAAATCAAACTTAGAAAGCAAAGAACCATACATATAAGCATAAACTTAGCTAATGCTAAAAGAAATTTTTTCAAAAAGTGGTCAAAGAGTAAAAATATGCATTAAAAAACAGGTTTAAAATTTGAATTTCGATTTTTGTAAACATATATCTTTCAATTTTTTTGAAGTTAAATTGGTCCCTTGTTTAAAGTTTTTTATGTTTAAGTAAAATTAAATGTTTTGTATCAAAGTGATAACATGCACACTTTTGTATGAGTTTTTGAGACTTTGCACGCGCAAATTCAAGCACCTCTGAAAATTAGCAGCCGCTACAATGCAAAATCCCTTTTAATAATAATTAATCTAAAAATTATTGAAAAATTTAATTAAAAATAAAAAATTTTACCCTTAATACTATGAACATAATTCAACTTTTTCAGAGCTTTCACCAAAGAATCTTCAATCAAAGGTTATGTCAAATTCATACTTAAAACTCTTTTATAAGCTTCACGCGATCTACATATAAATTTTATAATTTATTCTAAAAACTTTTATGAACACAAATTTAAATTAACTTATTTACATTTAAGATTAAAAATATTTCTTTAAAATAAATGGGTGGATCCTAGAATAGACCAACCCGTGGCGATTTTTTTAAATCTCGTCAAGCAAGTTTTTGAAATTCTTGAATCTGATTGGTTATTTGATATGTATACCTACACGAAAGTTGGATTTCGTTACAAAAGAGGTAAAAGGGTTTATTATTTCGCCATTTATGCTTCTGATTTCTTGCTGTTAGAATCATCGTTAGCATTTCATTTTTNGTGATCACATGCACTTTTTTGTATGAGTTTTTAAGACTTTGCTCACTCAAATTCCAGCACCTCTGAAAATTAGCAGCCGCTACAATGCAAAATCCCTTTTAATATTAATTAATCTAAAAATTATTGAAAAATTTAATTAAAAATAAAAAATTTTACCCTTAATACTATGAAAGAGCAGTGCAAAAACATAATTTGACTTTTTCAGAGCTTTTACCAAAGAATCTTCAATCAAAGGTTATGTCAAATTCATACTTAAAACTCTTTTATAAGCTTCACGCGATCTACATATAAATTTTATAATTTATTCTAAAAACTTTTATGAACACAAATTTAAATTAACTTATTTACATTTAAGATTAAAAATATTTCTTTAAAATAAATGGGTGGATCCTAGAATAGACCAACCCGTGGCGATTTTTTTAAATCTCGTCAAGCAAGTTTTTGAAATTCTTGAATCTGATTGGTTATTTGATATGTATACCTACACGAAAGTTGGATTTCGTTACAAAAGAGGTAAAAGGGTTTATTATTTCGCCATTTATGCTTCTGATTTCTTGCTGTTAGAATCATCGTTAGCATTTCATTTTTTAACCGTTATTTTATTTATTGCCGTTATTTATTTTTCATTTTAGGGCAATAATTTAAATTGTTTTTTTTTTTTTAAGTAATCAAAAAGCAACACTGACCCTAGTAATAATCGCCAACTTGGCGAGATTTAAAAAAGTCACCAAAAGGAGACCTATTCTAGGATTTTACCAAATAAATCGTTTCTGAAAGGTGCATCACTTGGTTGCTTTTGTCTTTTAATAAGCTGTATGTTGATATAAATAATTCTGGTATCTCAAATAGATAAACAACATAACTAAATGACGTGTTGAGATTTCTTACTAAATGCAAGGTGACATAATTAGGTAGACCTGAGAAAAATTTATGATTTTATTTTAATTACATGTCCTTGAGAGACTAAATAAATCTCAATATAAAATCTTAAACAAAAGCAAAGGACAATACAATTCATCATCATCAAATTGGTGTCAAAAGCTTTATCCACTGTCTAGTACTAAAAAATCAAAAACTACTCAGTAATAAACTTTTAAGCATGGTTGTTATGCTGCCACTTTATAGAAGCTAATATTTTACAGCACGATAGATTTACTTCCGATTGCAAGAATCTTTATTTTTTATTATTTCAGTGTTGCACCTTCAAAAAAGTCTTAATATACATTCAAAAGATTTTATGATCCAGATCGAACTTCAAGGCATAAATTCTCTTATCTAATTTAGTAAGAATAAAAACGAAAAAGTATTGTTATCTGGTTCTCTTTATTTTACGGATTACTTTAGATAGCGATATCCCGATGAAAGTTTTCCGGAAATAAGGTAAAGCGGTAAAAGAAGGCGATGGGTGATAACGTTGTGTTTTATATTGTTTCCGTCATTAAATTTAATAAGCAAACATTTTGAGTTATCTTATTTATTTTTTTATAACAAAAGCAATAAAGTCGTAATTTTTACAGTATGCGTGACTTTCTTTTAACTAAGATGCATAAATTTAAGACTTTTTTTTATATATATTATTTTCTATGTAAAATTGTATTGTATTGTATTTCTGTTGCAGGAATTATTCAATCGATTACGTTCGTATTTTATACTTATCATGTAAAATTATATTCTTTAAAATGATGTAAAAAAACTAATACCTTACAATCCAGAATCTTTTCGACTAATATTAAATACGATAATAACTAATATTCACTAAAAGTTATTTTTTACATGAAACTATCTTAGGATCAACGAATTTTTATAACTGCGTGCAAGAAATTCTCTTAAAAAGTTCTCGTGATAGATGGTGAAACAAGCAGAAATATAAAATTAAAAGTAAGGGGTCCAAACTTTGGACAGCTGTCCTAACCAAAGATTTCCCAGATTGCAGCTATCCTCTATATTTTAGGGTCAGAAATCCAAATTCGTCGGGGTAAAAAAGGTATGCTTATTCAGAGAAAGCACGTTTCTGTGTCTTATTTCATAACTTAAAACATCGTCTGAACTAATTAATTAGCATATTTGAGGTCACCCCTTCGAAGCACTAAGAATTTGAAACCCATCATTAGACCAAAAGTTATTCAGAAATATAAAACGTAAAGTTGTTGACGAAAAATTGGAAAAACAGTATGGATACTAAAATGGAGGCAGTAGTATCATATTTTAAGTAACGAATGATATCGTTTAATAGGAACTAACCATGTTGCATAAGAAAGTTAAATCGACCATGATTTATGTTGTGAATTTTAATAACCAAAAAGTATTAAACATAACAGAATATGAATATGAATAGAATAATATCGTTCATTAGAAACTAGCCATAAGAAATGTTGCATAAGAAATTTAATATAATGTTGCATATAATGTTGCATAAGAAATTAAAATCAACCATGATTTAAGTTGTGAATTTTATGATAAAAATTATTAAACACAACAGAATATTCATACACATTTGACAGAAAAAATGATGAATTTGAAAAATCGCCAACGGAATTTTGTTTTTTTAAATTCATGTTCAGTATTACCAGTACTCGGTATTGCCGGTACCATTGATGCTAGAACCGATAGAAAAACATTCTATTTTCTCATCTTCGTCTTCCCATCACATTCACATTTGTTTTAGATTGTTTTGGGTTCAGTGCACCATTTCCTTCAACAGCATTAGAAATGTTGCATTTTGGCACATAAGGAGGCAATAAATAATATTTAAGCGAAGAAAAAACAAAAACGTCATCAAACTGAGTCGAATTACAACTAAAAAGAGGAATTGAAAGCATGGAAACTTATTTAATTGCCCGGAAAAAATGTGCTGATAGGTGTTTATTTAATTCACTTTCAAGTTTTCTTAGAAAGTCAAACAGGTTTTGATATCTTTAATACAGCTATACTCATTATTGATTCTATAGTGCTTTTGGGCTTAGGGGCAATGAGCAACCCTCGTAAACATTTAAGGTGTTTTTGAGGTTTATTTGAAGTTGTTTTGAGGTGTTATTGAAGTTAACTTTAAAAACAAATTTTAAAAAATCAATCTCACAAAAATCAATCTCAATCACAATCACAATCACAATAAATAAGGTGTAAGAAGCTGTTTTATTCACTCTTGAGGTTGATAGAAATCTAACTTAGAGCAATCAGCTTAGAGAGGTTGTTTTTGGAGGTGTACGTACACATTATTCTTTCTACACTTCAAACAAAGAAATATATCTGTGAATCGGTGTGAATGATTTCACCCGATTTCAACAAAAAATTTGCTGAGCTACATATCTAAGGTTTATTTTTTGAGGGATAAATGAGTTTGAAATTAAGGTTTATGAGGTTATTTCTGGCGCAAAGCATATCCTCATTTTTTTTCAATCAGATGTTTTTATTTACATACATTAACTATAAACCATACCTTTTATTTACATTAACCCTGCATACATTAATTATTATGAACACATTTTTCTCTTCGCGAAAGCAAATGAGAACAAAAATTTACGGGAAAGTTAGACGCCTAACCTTGATAGGTAGTTCGTACCCGTGTATTTTATAGAACTATTGTACTATGATCAATTCAAAAAGATAAATATATCAGCATATACCTAATCACAATGTGGAAAATTGAAGCAATTCTTGGCTTTTTCTTTCAAATTTCCAATAAACATTTTTTAATCAATACTTCCTTTTCTTTAGAACCACTCAAGAGTGAAGATTCTTAAGCCATCATCGAAACTTTAACCCAAAAGAAATATTTATATTTTTTGAAGAGTAACCAAGGAAACTTTCTTTTCTTTTGTAGCTTCTTCAGAATTATTAAAAATAAAATACGGAAAGAGAAAATATTTCACCACGTTTCCCACTAAGCGCAAAATATATAAACAAAGAAAAGAATTTCTTTTAATAGTCTGCCGCTCACCGCCATTTTGATTTTTACTGCTTACAGCAGAGCTTATCACCTGAACGGCATGAGAAATAAAAACGGAAATAGAAGTTAACTGTGTAGCTCAAGTAAGAGCATGAATGACTTTTCGATCGATAGCGTTAAATTACTTTTACTTTTTTTACGCATTACTTATTTTAAAACTTTTTTTTCTTCTCATTTTTCGTAAAAACTGTCACTTTTATGAAAAAATAGAACGCATATAGATTTCCTTCAATGTTTTTAATATGTAAGAATATTTCTTTTTGTTACTTAATTTAACAAATTTTTTTATGACAGTAGACTCAATTATGAGTTCACCAATGTTCAACTACAAAGCTTTGTAATTTTGAATCCGATACAGAAGACAAAGGAACTCATGGATCGGAAGAAATTTACCGTCGAAGAGAACTTTTTAATAAAATTAACCCTCATTTAAGTCGCATGTTGAGGAAAATAACAAACCTCCTACAGTTAGCCTAACGGGAAGGGGACTCTATCCTATGATCCGCCTACCATTGAGGATATTTAACGTCAACACTGTGGTTGGTGCTCGATAAAATAAATTAAAGAATGAACAGGAAAATTTTTTGTCTTCGAACTACCAATCAATAATAAGTAGTTTCGCATACAAAACTCTTTTTACTTGTAATTTTTCAGAAATAAAAGCGAGAGAAACCAAGAAAAAAATTAACTCATATTTCATTCATATTACTTAGACCCCTGGTGGTAAGAAAAAGAAGCAAGACCAAGAAGAATTTGGCAGAGTCAAATGAAGAAGATTTTAAAGGAGCTAAATTTAAAGGATAGGAAGAATCCAGATGGAAAAGACCGGGGAGGGGGGCATGGAAAAATGGGCTGGGTGCCTTTGTGCGCTAAACAGCTTGTAAATAAATATAATCGAATCAAACACATACTAAATTTAAAATATCAATCTTCATAAAATTCTATATGGTTAAATAACGAATTACGGATTGAACATAAAATAGGCTTACTTTAGAATAATTTTATAAGTCACACCTATCTGATACAATATTAGATTTGATTGCATTACTAAAAAAAATATTAGCAAAATGGTACGCAAAACTGCTTATTGATTGACTGTTTGAAAAAAACGAGCTTACTTCCTAATTTTAAATAATTCTTTGAATAATAATGTGTATGTGAGAGTTGTGGTGGCTTAGGAAAGAGAGCATTCGCCTCCCAATGAGGTGAGCAAAGTTCGAATCCCAGCGATGGCTGTTTAATACGAGTTCTGTTCCCGGTTCGCACTGACCTCAGTGCCAACGTAAAATATTTTCTCAGTAATAGACGGATTATGTGTTAGAATTCCTTTGCCGTCCGGCTAACCGGAAATCGTTTCGTGATTTTCTTCTCCGTGTAACGCAAATGCGGATTAATTCCATCAAAAGTCCTACGCGAAGGCTTGTTTGCCCCAATGCTTGACCCAGAAATTTTCTTGTCTTCTGAATTGGGTTCGAAATTGCAAGACTACGAAGTTGAACATTAATACTCGTAAAACTCAGAATTGGGTCGACTGTTCAACACCGGCTAAATAATAAAATTAAGTAATTTGTGTGAACACCATTAAATTTAAAGTTATATAGTTAAGAGATGTTATAGAAGCAATTCTATGAAGCAAGATTCGTAGATCTAAGGTTAACCAAGTAAATACACGGCAGCGATTTTTAACCCTAAAAATGTTATTCTACTGGGTCATATTATTAATCGCGACAACGGCTTAAAATCGAAAAATTAAAATAAAAAAAATAATCAATTATTGTTTGCAATATTAATTTTGTCGCGTTTTTGAGTGGCCATCCCCGTTATTAAACTTTATTTCACGTTCAAAAGTTTTATTTCTTGAAAATATTTTTAGAAAGAAAATTCTATTTTTCTAAATTTTCCTTAAGTGCTAAGTCATGAATTGTTTATGTGATGCATTAAAACAATAGTGCTCAATACTCGGTGCGGCCATGTTAGGGTTAACCAAGAAGATTCGAAAAACAAAAAGCCAGCAATATCACGTCTCACCGTAAACTTGGAGAGAAAACAAAAGAAAGTTATAGTTCGTAGCGAGTTTAAAGCTGACTAAGTAAAATGCCAAACACGTTCCTCTAAGTAACAATTCTTGGCTCTTCCTTTTAAAAATATTTACAAAAGAACCTTATGAAAACAAAATCAGCTACTATTTTTCGAAGGAATACTTGTAATTCAATAATTGCAATTTCTGGAATAATATATTTAATGAAGGAATCAACAATTCCACTGAATAGACACTGGTTTATGAATGGACTGGTTATTAAAATCTAAGGTGATTTCGTTCCGTTATTTTAAAGCTTCGGTTACGGAAGAGCACTGAAAGGATAAAACTCATACATTTGTGTGGAAAAAATAGCTTTAATTATATTAAAGTTAGAATGATTGATTGTTAGATATGCTTTGCTGATTTAAAAATACGAAATCACTTATGACTAGAATTACAAAACTCAAACGTCCAAAAGCACTTTCAACCCCTTGGGGACGGGTGATTCATAAAAGCATTCGTACAAAATCAGAATCAGGATGTAAATAAATAAAAAACGATAGCTTAAATGTAGGCGTTGCTAATTTGACAGACTTACTTTGCTTTTACTTTAATTATTGTTAGTTTAATCATATATATAATCAATGTTAGTTCAAAGTATAACTAAATAATTTTATTTTGAAGTAAAACTATGGTGGATTAAAGAAATCAAACAATTATAATCCCGCCCACAAATAAACTGCTAAAGAACTACTTTGGTTACCAGTTTCATCTTTTTACCCTGATTGATACGGTTTTATGCTGGCACGTATTTGTGACAGACGGAGCGAAAGGGTTAATCTGGTTCAAGTTAAAAAACTCACTGCATAAAAAAATTTTGTTATGAAGAGGTTAGAATATATTTTGTAATTAAAACAAATGTTACCGCAATGTTTTTAGTCATAGGAACCATTTTATAATTATGATTTTAAATTAAGAATAATATTCATCAAGAATTGATTATAATGAGTCGTTTCAATAGAATAGAATTCTACTGTTATGTATTATCACTGGAATGAGTATAATGAATTGTTCCAGTCTCAACCACGTGTGAGAAAACGAAAAATTGTCTAACTAAAAGACTTAATACTTTACTAAACATGTGTTTGAATAATTGATTTTTCATGGTGGCAAAATTAACTTTCTTTAAACATTTACGTATTAAAACAAAAATGTTTCTACCACTAAGAAGATTTGTTCTCAACAACCGCGCAAGTTTAGCTAAGCATTAATCAAACTAATATTACTTAATTTTCATTAGGTTTACAGTCTTATCACTAGACTTATGACATGAACTTCTTGAAATCAGCTCGTTCTCTTAGCTTTGTTTATTATTGTTCATTTACTTCGACGTAAGTTGACAACTTTCTTTGCTTCTGAAGCAAACTTTCTTTAACATGCTTGTTAACCCGGAAGTACTTGCCTTCCGCTATATTAACACGTCGAATGAACCGCTAATTTTACATGGCTTGCACGTCTGACCAAACGGTAAATAACTGCATACTAAATTTGCAAATTTGACAGATTTTGCTAAATTTTTAAAAAGTTTAGCATGACGTATCTGAAAAAAGTGGTGAATTATATAAGCCTTTGCATTGTTTAGAAATAATGGTGGATAAAAATCTACTAAATTGAGTTTATTAAACCAAGAATCACGATTAATCAACTACCACTTGAAAATATTTATTCCCTGTCTGGAGCAAGTTGGCATCTCTTTGCATATAAATAAAACTATTTTTGTGTGTTCTATATTGCATTAATTTCTTCAAACCATTTTAGTTACGATAATAATATGAAAATATTAAAAATTTACTCGAATTATGTGTTTCTAATAATCTTGGCTTCACCGGTCACCGATGACCCCCATGGCATTAAACATGTTAAAAGTAGTTAGCAATTTAAATAAGCTTATTTTGCTGAATTCTACTAACTCTTCATAACTTCGCAACATGGTTATCAAGTCTTATAAAAATCATTGTAAATTTAATTTAAATTTTGAATCTTTCGAACAAAAATAAGCAAATCCTCTTCCATGCTTAAATAAGACACTCCTCGCCCTTATAATTATTGATATTGGCTTTTACGATATTTTAATTGATATTGACTTTAAGAGGTTTCAGGAACAGCGAATTTCGATTGAAAATTGTAGCAAGTGTGACCTAGAACACTGAAGGCCTGGTTTCTTAGGACAGGTCGGCGTTACAAAACGTCATCTTGAAGCGAGCGCTAACTCCTGATTGGTCAATTTGTGAATTAGACAGCATACGTCATCGAACGCTCAGCTTGAACGACGACTAACGTCCGAATCAACTGCAGTTGGATTACAACGTAACGTTAATGACAGAAGCAATGGCGGACAACATCCAACAGAGCATTTAAATCAGCCAAGATTTTGATTTTAACATTAAACATAGCTTCCTCTTCTTCTTCTTAATTTAGCTTATCTCTAATCTTATCTTTAACTTATTCTAACCCATTATCTATAATGGGTATTTTTCTTGGACAAAGTCATTATCTGTTCTCTAAAGCACTGGTCGACAATAACAAAATCAATACAAATTCAAAATAAATATTTGTTTACGTTATTAACGCATGTGCAATGCGAGATAATGTCTGCGTTGAACCGATTGCTCACGCTGAGCCAACAAAACAGTATTTTGTTGGCGTCAGCAGTACGTCAACTTTCCGCTGACGCCCAGAGAAGGCGCTTGTCTAAAGAAACCAGGCCTTGATAAATCTAGACCCTAACAAGTTAACTCTTACAATAAAATGAAATATAAATGTGACTTTTAGAGAAGAGCACGGGAAATTGCATTGGCATGTTAAAGCATGTCAAAACTTCAGTTTAAAGTTTATGTACCCAACCACTATTAGTTTTTATACGGTATCATAGTATTTCGGAGCACTCATTAGTATTCAAACAAGTGGCATTCTCATTTCCTTCTGATCCTAAACATAGAGATCCTAAATGTCACCAACCAATGTTAGTCACAGTTAATTGTTGACGAAGTTCTCATTATGTTTTACTAAGTTGAAACCATTCCACCCAAATGAATGTAACATGCTTCTAACGTTAATACCTTACAAAGAATAGAAGGTTTATTTCGAAATTGCTAATTGGAAAAAGAGCTTAACGATCCTTCCGTTAAAAAAATTTCGTCGCTCAGAATAAATCGCGTTCTTTTAACGAAACATATGAACGGGAAGAGATAGTTAAACAAAGGCTTACGGAAATGGAATGGGTAATTAAGGTTAGAAGCGAAACGAAATTCCATGCGCAGTTATCTCACTAGGAAGAACTTTATCAAAAGAAAATAAAGGTCTCAAAAATACATTTAATGAGAAATAAAATATTTTAATGAATTTTTATTACTTAAAAAAATTTATTTTTTCAACCTTTAATTTTTTTTTATAAAAGTGGAATTATTTATTCAGAAAAATGTCATGTTGAATTTTATAATATAATTTAAAGAGCTGGGGAAATATGAGACACTATATCAAATGGAATTCGAATTCATTCAAGCCTGAATTAAAAAAGTTTTTCATTGACATTTCCTTAGCATTATTTTTTCCTTACATTGACATAGCTAATGTAGTAAGCAAAACAAATTATTCATGTATGTAATTGTCTTTATATAAACAAATTTTATAATTGGGAGCAAAACAAAATTTTTAATACGTTTAAGAAGTTCTCGAGATGTCACGAAATACGCAACAAAAAAAATAACATTAAAGGGTTCCAACTTTGAACTGCTCTCCTGATATTGGAACCATATTTCCCTGCAGTTACCCCCGACATTTTGGAGATTAGAAATCTAAATCCGTCAACAAAAAGGTATGTTTATTCATATAAAGTACAATTTCGTAACTTAAAATATCGTCTGGACTATCGTAATTAATTCGCACAGGACATCAGTAATACCAGATCGTGAAGATCCGATTAGTGGATCAAAAGTTGCTCAGAGTGGACCATTTATTATTTTTTTTCACACACTCTGCTGGGGTTGAACAAAAATATGGCAACACTTTTGTGCTAACTCTATGTAAATCTTTTAGCAGCAAATGTTCTTAAAGGTTTTGCGTGGTAAAATTTGAAAGATCATGCTTTTAGCGTTTAGAAATTGTGTCTATTTTACCCGTGAAAAATTCGGATCGACTAAGGCTACGAAGTTAATAACTTCTTTCTATTTGAAATCATTCCATAATCGTTTATTTATAACTATAGGGTATTGAAAAAGGAAAGAAGCATTTACCTTCTTCAGCTAGTTTTGTTCGATGCAAATTTTACATGGGTGAAAAGAATCCTATTTCTAAACGATTTAAACATGATTTTTCAAACTGAGCCAACAATTTTGCCAAGTAAAATCTTCCAAAATATTTGCTGCTAAAAGAAAAATTGCTTGCATAGTATTAGTACAAAAGTATTTCCAAATTTCAGCCCAACCCCTATATGTAGAATGAATAGTATAAAGAAATAATTTCATAATTCTTTTTCATATTACATAGTTAACATTAGATTATATTTTCACAACCACACAGATTAAATTTCATCCAAAATTAGAAAATAATCGACTTTTTTTTTAGTGTTCTATAACGACTATTTATGTATTTGAAAAAGAAGTAGAAAAAATATGCACATAAGAAAGTCGCAAATTAAAATTTAAGAGACACAAAAACAAACACACTATCAAAAACTGGCGAATCCTTAGTGAGAAAGTCAAGAAGAAACACTTCAAAACCAGTTTGATTGCACGAAACAACTTTGAGGTATTTCTAAGTATCGCCATTCAATCCTTCCCTATTTCCACCGACTCTCTCACCCCCCCTCCTCTCTAGCGATTCATCAAATAATAATTTGCAATTTCTAGAGCATAAATTTTTGACTTCCTTTTTGGTAAATATTTAAGAAACTGTACTAAGAGCAGTCGTTACAGAGCACCATCTGCAGAATTTAAATAGAATGTAATTACATAAAGAAGTATAAGATAAACCATAGTCGATTTTTATCTTCAATTGTATATTATAGTTTAAGACATGAACCAAAAAAAATTTTTTTATTGAAACAAACTCAATTCAAATAAGCCTGAATTATGAATTTATTTTAAGTAAATGTATAGAATTTACACTGGATTATCTACGCATGGAATTTCTACTCAAATGATGCTTTTTTTCCATTTCGAAATGTTTTTTGAACTTTATTTTATGGATTAGTAATATCGTTAATTAATAAGATCATATTATTTATTCCCCTAGAGTATATGAAAAGGTACGAGTTTATAACAGTACCTTATATATTTAACGTATTACAGGAGATTTTGGGTCTTGGGACATTAAATTTTTCATTCAATCACACCAATATTAATCAAAATCAGTTTATTCTTTTATAATAATAACAGATGCAGGACTTGTAAAAAAGATACCCTGATACAAGAAGTTAATTGCAATGCTTATTAAAGTTATTTAAAAAAATATACCAAAAATAGGTTAAACCTTAATTTTTGAAATAAAATTCTACACAAATAAAAATTCTTTGAGTGATTCTTTCATTCTATTTCTTTTCTCTTGTTTTAGAATTCTCTGACAAATTCTTTCCAACATGTTTTATCTCCAAGAGAAAACATTTTAATAGATTAAAACATACATGTGAATGTAAAACATTTTGACTTGTGCTACAAATTACTTTAAATTTCTCACTTTTGAATATATGTGCTAAGTTCGATAAAAGTAAAAATAGTATTTGAGGTTGAGTTTGTGTTAACATGCATGACTTAAAATATAACCACAGAATCAAATTGATTTTACGAAATAGTGTACTTTACGAACTTTGTAAATGAAGTTCTTTCAATCCCTTATCTCGAATAGCTTAAAAAGTACTTTTTCTAACTCAAGTTTGAAACCTTGAGTTGACTTAATGTTGAACTCGTTTGATTTCTTTCATTTGTGCAAAACAATCATTTATGAGAGCTTGAAAACTGAGGAATGTGGCTCGTATACATTTACATACCTGGTAACTTAAGCTCTTACCGAAAGTGAGATTACCGAAACACAACCTGTATACTTACCGATCTTACAAGAAAGACAATTTAACTACGCAAATAGTTTTAAGTTTTTATTCATTAGGCCTTATAAGGCTTCCGCCATATTCCATTCAGGCTAATTATATTTTTGTTGGAGACTTAATACTACGTATTCCCTTTAAAAAGAAGTGGAAGCCATGGTGGTCAAACTAAACCACAGTAGTGGTTATTAAAGGACAGCTGAAACAAAAAAACAAGAAGCAACGAACATTAATTTATTACTGGTATAAAGTGGTCAATTTTAAGCATTGATGCAATTCAAATATTTTTTTTTTTCATTTTGAAAGTCTCATTTAATCGAATCGAGAAAAGGAAAAAACTAAGCACGCGTGAAAAAAATTCAACATAGGAATTCGGATAAAAGAGGTACATATAATCGAGATTTACTACATTTTTTATAATCTTAAATTTTTTTTAACCAATTTATGGTCACATGATTAAATGTACTGATGCAATAGCCCAACTGAGGTATTGTAACATTTTAGGTTTTTTTATATATTATAAATCCATTGATGCGATAAAAGAAAGCTTGCTGTAGTCTTCAAAAAGATTATCTTAAACGGCTTAAGAGTTTTTTGAGGATTAAATAAAACTTCGGAATAAGTGGATTTCATTCTTATTGAATGTTATTGTGGGAAAAACTTTCTTTTTCTGAAAAGTATTGACTAAACTTGTTAGATTCCGTCAGTTAGAAAATTTCTTACTGATGATTAATATATACTTTTTACCGAAATAAAATAATAAAATTTACAGATAAATAAAGCTGATAAATTTAATAGCTTAACTATTAATAATATATATTTTTTGACAAAACAAAATTTACTAAAGCAGAGGGACACACTATGACGTCTAAAAATATTAGTAAGTTATGCCATATTCATCTAATGATTAAATAACGTATTTTTGAATTATTTTGAATCATAATATATTTTAAACAAAATATGATAAATTTCTATTACATATTTATCGAGAAAAACACTAAATGGAGATGAAAGAAAAATCCTATATACAGTAAGTAAAATCCTATATACAGTAAGTAAAATCCTATGTACAGTAAGTATATACAGTAAGTAAGTAAAATATGTAACACATTAAAACTGATAGTTAATGTGGAGTAAAATTTTGTGTCAACACTATGCGAATTGCCTAAACTTTAAAAGCTTGACTTGAGCATAATCGGAAATTTGCAAATGACGTCATCGTAGGTAAATTGTGGCATTTGTCAATTCAGAAACCAATCAGATTCGACACACTCGAGACGTCGCTTACAGGTATCCAATTAAATTTGGTATCAATTACATGGTTAGGCGTAATTACTTCACTTCTTCTCGAGATGCAACAATCCAATTATAAAAAGAATTAATAAGTACTCCACGAGTTATCAGTTGCGAACATCTCCATTAATTTTTAAGCACCCCATTCGTAACTTTTTAAATCAGCCGTATGTAAATTACTCAAAATTTAAAAATTCATATCAACATAATTCTTGTAAAAATAATAAATAATCCGTAGGTTATCAAAAGAGTGCAACACCTTTAAATAATTTTTACTCTTTCTGATTATCAAAAATTAAAACCTGTTCTAATTCGTTGAAAATTTTATATTTCAGTCAATATTCTAAAAAAAATTTACAAAAGATATTGAAGGCACATTTAGGAAGAAACATCCCAATATAAATATACAGAAAGAACATTTAAATCAGCGAGTTCATATCATTACCGGCTGAATTAAAATGATTTATAGCAACTATCTGAAATACCATCTATTTTCCCAAAATTTAAAGTGTAGCTACCAAACAATGAAAAAAATTATACTTACATGTTATTATTATCTCAAAAGCGAAAAATACGTTATATACCTCAAAATCCATTAAACTAGTTTCTCAACGTTTGCATTCATTACACTTCACCCCAACTGTAACGGAAATAAAGTGATAAAAATTAATGACATATATTAAAAGTGGCATACTCATTCCAGCATTCCTTTTACTAAGCCTAACGTGGCGGAGATTATGCTCGATTAGTTTTTAACAGAAGCGGAAATAAATAACTAATGTTTAGCTTTAAAAAAAAGGAACAAAAAGTGGCAAGTAAGCAAATGTTATTTACGCATTACTTGCTCTGGTTTAATGAATGAATAAAGAGTTTTAGAGGAAAAATATTGTTCAGGGAAGTTTCATTTTTGAAACTATCATAAATTTTCATTTTTAACCATGTTATTTGTTTCATAACTACCCTTGAATGTTTTTAAAACATCATTAAAAATTCAATTATGATTATTTCTTCTTCTGTTTATTTGTATAGTTTTCAGCACAGATATTAGGAAAATTTATTGAAGAACTGATTTACAATAAGGAATGAGAGTTACGAGGGGTTCTAATTTGTTAAAGATGGAGTAATTAATTTAATTATTTTATTACATTAGTTAAGGTTATTTCGCCGCTTTGTAATAACCACTCGAATCAATATCCTAACTTTTATCGAAGACTACAACCAAAATATTTTATTTTTTAAGGTACGAAGTAACTTTTGCATCGAAATGATATCGAAGAATTAATTTTTCATCATTTATTTTTTCATCGTATAACTTTAAAACATATTAATAAAAATTTATAGTGATTCCAAATTTTTTTAAAAAAAAATTTTGATACTAGTAAGAATATGAAACATGCAGTATCGAAATGGAAATATGAATTTTTTTTTAAGAAATTAACAGTTTCTGCAAATTTTGTATTTTACTTAAATATCTGTTTTTAATTTATATCAAAGTAACTTTTTTCCTTAAAGAATTTGATTTTAACAGGTTTTTTTTCGTTGATTATCTTTTTTTTACCTCAGAACATCAAAAAATACTTCGCTTGTTTTTTTTTTTGTGTATTTTAACAAATAGGACTCATAGAGTGGTTTTGAGAAGCATCGTTAAATTAAATTATAAAATTCCATTACATTTTTAAATAATATTAGCGATTTTTAAGTTCATAGTTAATTACAATATAAAACTATGCTGAAAAGATGTTAAAAATGTTTAGAAAATATTCTGACCATCATTAGTCACTTATAAAAAGACTTTTTTCGATATATTTAAGAGAATTACAAAAGGTGGAAATTTTAACAGTGGCTGGTCTTGAATAAAATCAAGAAATAATCGCTTTCTTTTCAAAATACATACTTAATTTTCAATTCGGATCTATCAAATTAAAAGAAAATTCAAATTATGACGAGAGTGAGCAGATTTTTTATGAAACTTTCAAAATTACGCCAAAACTGTTATGTAAAATGTAATTTTCTTATATTTATCAATGTCTTCCATTTCTCTATGTAATGTTTATTCATTGTATAGTGGAGTATCCTTTGAACTTAATCTTATGAAAGATAATTTTAGAAAACGATTTCGAGACAAAAGATATCAGCTCAGATATTGACCTCGTAGTTTAACTGGAGTACAAATTACGTGGCGCGGTTTAAGTTACAGCTCTAACAAATGCATTAGGGTAGTTATGCTGCAACTAGGTATAATCATAGTATTTTTAAGATAAGATCATTTCTATTTAACACAAAATTTATAAAAACGCTAAACAAGATATCTTCTAACAAATACAACTAAAATGGACTAGAAGTATATTATGGAGAAGTATAGTATATGTAAATAAAAAGGATTGAAAATTTAACAAAATATTGCTATCAATGTCCTAAAAAGTAAGGAAATAATAGCAACTTCTAGAGATAATTTTTTTCTTTCTTCAAAATGAATATTCAAAATTGTTTCAATTTCTGAAAATATAGCAAGTTCAGATTACAAAATTTGCTTTACGCTTTCTGAATCAGATTTACTTAGTTTAAAAGCAAATTGCGAAATACTTTTTTACTCAAAACCACATAAGAAGTGCCTCATTACTTCGTAAAATAGAAATAAAGAAAAAGCCAACCTTGAGAATTACCCCTGATGAGCTGATTTTTTCCAACGGAATTACTATTCAAAATACAGTGCCTCGCGAAATTCCCTTGCGAACTATTGCTTTCTAAATAAGAACCTAAAACAGAAGAAAAAACTTTTCCATCTGCAGTAAAAAGCAAAAGACAGTAATATTTGGTTGGTTAAGAACGAAATGACGTTGCGCAAATACTTATCGAACGATTGGTGACATCCGGTTGCCACAGTTATATTCATAAAATGGACGAAAATAAAGTAAATTCTTCCCATTAGGGAATGGAGTGAATATTTGGACTTATGTTTCGTTTTCTATTTACTTGTTGACTGACTTACTTTCTAGGAAACTGAGTCTTTTATCTAAATATAAAAGAATAATGGATAGTCTGGGAAAATGAACAGATTTGCTACATTTGTTTTAGGAATTGGATGACGAAAATTAGGTTGAAATATTATCTGTTCGAAATGTATTTTTTGTTATACTTAAGTCTTGCCAATTTTCTAAATAAATGCTTTTCCAGTTTCAAAAAAACATTTAAATGTATAATAATGTAATCAAAAGAGAATTATCTTTATTCCGTAATGGAAATGAACTAGGATTCATTAATAGGCTTACATACTAACAAAGAAAAAACCCTTTCAGCAGGATTCGAGGGAATTATTTTTGAGCAGGATCTTCAAGTCACCTTTTCGTGGAAAAAATTGCTGACATCTTTAAACATGAAAATCTTCTTCGTGTTAACTTTTAATAATTATTGATCTGATGTACGCAAAATAGCATAAAAGTTCCAACAGAGTTCCAAATTTAAAAAATAAATCTAACAACGCAGATAAGTGTGGAAAGATATTTCATTCCGTTTGGCGATGAAAGTGCGAAAGCGATTAATATGGGCAAGCCAATGAACAAAATGTTTCGTTATAATAAAGAAAATTTAACGCTGACCAATAAGCTGGCCTTATAGCTCTAATATAAGATTGAAATCAATGGACTTAATCTTTTTGAACTAGTATATTCATGACATCATGCGACCCAGAAAACAATCACAAATCACGTGGTTTAATGAAATTAATAAAGTAGTTGGTGTTAATTGGAAAGCAGATAGAAATTTTCGAAATTTTGAATTGATAGTGATTGAAAATGATGGAGTTAAGATAATCTCGAAAGATAACATTTGAGCTCAAATATTATCAATCAAATGGATTGACGTTACTTTCGGTACTATAACATGCACCATCATCCGTGCCAAGGCGCAGATTATGCTACTTCAAATAGTACCGAACGAATTGTATACCTATGTCAATGATAACATTTCCTTTCACAGTTTTATTTATTAACCTTATTTACGGAATTATCACTTGCAGAAGAATAAATTAAAAGTTATTGTCTTTTCTTGGATAGTATGACCCTATTCACATAGATCCTAAACTACAGTTTGATATTCAATTATTTAATCTCGTTTGTAGAAGGAATACAACGAATTAAAATGCTAATATCATATTGAAAATAAATGAAATATGAACTGCAATTGAAACAATTTTGTTTAAATTGAATTTATAATAATTTGCAATATCGGAATATTTTGCATTATAATCTTTATAACAATTTTTATCCGTACCGTACCTTTCTGTTGATTTGGCGCTTTTGAAATTTAATGATATTATATTTTTCTCATAAAATCTCTAATTAGATGAGTTTTTTTTTTCATCTTCAATTAAGGAACTGTTCTTTTCAAGGCAATACAAAAAAATTTATCAACCCAATTTTAATACCGAATGTGACAAGCTTCAATTTTGTGCAGAACACAAACACACCATTTCAAAATGTTCTAATTTAATATGAGTTTTAGGTTGTAGGTATTACTTTTCTTCTTATTCCTGAATTGTGGAAATAAAAACATGGCCAAATTCGACAAAAATGTTACAGCCCTGGCAAAAATATCCATTTAATATAGCCAAAAACATGTTATCATGTTTAGATAATAGCATTTTTTCGTTATTATAAAATGTGAAAACAAGTGGTAAGAAGTTAAATAAAAATTTTACTGATATATTTAAAAAAATTATAATTCAAAATTTAGGTTCTTGTTTGGATATTCTATATATTACGGGTTGAATAAAAATATGGATTCTCTTCGATACTAACTCTATGTAAACAATCTTTCTTTTAGCAGAAAATGTTTTGGGAGATTTTACATGGTAAAGCTTTAAGCACAATTTTGCAATTTTAAAGAACATGCTCTTAGCTTATGGAAATGGTATAATTTTACCCAATTCAAATTTTGCAGCCACCAAAATGAACGAAGGAAGTTCAAAGCTTTGTTCCTTTTTCAGCATCACTATAATGAAAGAGGCATTCAGTTGCAATCCTATAAAATAATTTTAAAATTGCTAGAATTGACACTAGAAAAAGTTATTAACTTCCTCTTCTCACTTCAGGCGATCCGAATTTCTCAACGATAAAAACGACACTCTTTCAATAAGATAACAACACGTTCTTTCAACACGTGCCCACACATTTGCCATGTAAAATCTTCCAAAAAATTTTCATTAAAAAAGATTGTTTACATAGGGTTAGAATAGAGTAGTTGTGCATTTTTTTATCCAACTCCTGTATGTTTCAAATTTTTAAAAATTTATTTTGCCACGTAGCTATTTAGAATTAATGATTTAAAGAACGATAAATATCTATTTCGACCACACGTTACAGCTATATGAATTGCTACCTTTTTTAACATGAATTTAAGCTTGTAATTATAAATAAGGAATTTCAGATGCTCTTTATTTAATTTATTACTATTAGGAAGGGTCTTCAAGATAAAAAAAAATACAGGTTCATAATTATATTAAGTCAAAGAAATCAATTCAGATAGCACTAATAAGGAAAAAAATTCGAAGACGAAGAGAAGATATTAAAAAAATAATTTTTTGAAGAATTCAGATTTTAACAGCATTATTAAAATAATAAAATAAAATAAGCAAAAAAATAAAAATTATATCTCATTATATCCAAAAAATAAGGTAAAAAACACAAATACTGTAACAAAAATGAAATATGAAAATTAATGTTACTGCCATAATGTCAAAAAAATTCCCTTGCTTAAAAAATTTTGAATAACTAATACCTCATTAGTACTAAAATGAAAATTAGAAATTTAATAACCTTTAATGCCCTTTAACTGTGTTATTCAAAGAATACTTTCGAACGTTTTTCATTTGTAAATTCTTTACTTTGTGAAAATCCTCTTTTTTTTTAATCAAGAAAATTTTCTTAAATATTTCGTTTCAATCATCAAGATTTTAGCAGCGAATTTATTTTAGAAGTAAAAGATATTTTTTTGTCATTATACTTTCTCAGAAATTTTTATTATATCATCAATTCAAAATTAACAAGTTATTTTTTCTGTATTTCACGACTAAATATATTTTTTGGAAAACATCAAGAATAAGGGTGCGTTCAAACTTATTAAAATACATTTTGTTTTAATAAATTTTCACTTATTAATTAACTTAGTCTTATTTTTTTTCTTCTAAAAATTACCTACATAGGGCCAAGTATCAATTTATAGAGAAAATCCCCTTCATGGTACCATAAGTAATTCATTATTAGCAAGACTGCCAACTACAACACTTTCAGCAAAAAATTTCATAGATTTGTAAACAATTTAACAAAAGCTTCCAGAATTTCTGCCAAAATTTTAAAAACCTCGCCAAAAAAAAAAAACTGGAACACAGAGGAGTTTTATGCGAAATTCTGAATTCCTTACAAGTTCCAATGTGAAAAATAATTTTATGTCAAATTTTCAAACCAAAAAATTGTACATTAAATCATAAACTTCGCTACCACTCAGAGAAATTTTTCCAAAAAGCCCATAAAGTTTGTAGCCTTGTATTAGTGTCTTTATGCCGAAACAAGATAGTTTCAGTCTATTATGATTTATTAAAGATATATATACGGGGTTATTCATAATTCCCTCCGGGATTTCGAAGCGTTATAGTAAAAATGCGAAGACGAATATAGCAAAAAAGAGCATACGAAATTATTCCAAAAGTATTCAAGTTTTAATTTAAGCAGTTGCCGGTAGATGGCAGTAGCATGTACCACTGAAGCCAGTTTGTAGTAAAGAAAAATGGCGTTTACAGGCGGAGGGAATTATGAATAACCCTGTAGATATATAATGACGTGCAATGTAGACAACTTCACAAAGTAAATGCAACCGGTAAGTGAAAAATTAATATAAAGAGATAATTGTCGAGAAATATACCACTTAGCCTTACACTTAAAAGCATAACTAATCGGTCTTACACATCAACAATTAATTATCGGACTTAAATTATTATTTTGTTTCTCTGAATGCTTAAGAGATAGAAAACAAAATAATATTCATTGAATGTAAATATTATTAAACTATTTATACTACTGCCTTCATAAATAAACTTTTTACTCGACAACATTTTTGGTAACGTGTTTATTTCAATCAACAACAAACTATATCGGCAAGGACTGAAGCGTCCTCTATATATTTTCTATAGAAAAACTCCCCTCACCACGAAATCTAAGGCCGTCTGCTACTATGGAAACAAGAAATAGCTTCTCTATCCCCAGATTTCCTTTCTCTTGCGGAGATGAGTCAAAACCTATCTTCAATAATGACCCAGCACTCCTATTTGAAATAGTTAAACCTCATAACCACAGTCACCACCACCACTCCAGACGAATGGCTAGGGGAGTTCTTTACGCAGACAAACTATACCAAGGGTTCACTTAGACCTTCGAAGAAGTGACTTATTGTTCAAGGATACACCACTTTGTGCTGAGGTACTCTGTTGACAATTGTGAAAGTCAATTCGTTTGCACTCATATTCATAAGATAGTTTTATTTTTTCCAAAATAAAAAGTTATGACATATTTGCTTCGTTGTCAGCATTTATTTTAGAAATACATGACATTCATACCCACCTTAATAGATTAATAAAATAAATATCTACATTTATCAGCCTCGTTTATTTTTTTTATTTTTTTTTTTATTTTCTCTTCTGTGAAAAAATAGTATTTTAATCTTGCTTCTGTGCTTCTGTGAAAAAATAGTATTTTAATCTTTCGTTTGTTTTACTTTGATTCAGTGAAATTAAATTTTTGATGACAAATTTCCTATAAAAATAATTACTAATTAAAATATAAAAACTGAACAACTATTGCATCCTTTTAAATTTTACCACTATTGACGCCTTAGGAGTCGAAATACTTTTTCACGCCTTACTTTACCACCTAAATTAGAAAGATAAAAATCGCGAGGTATTTGTTCTTTATCTTACTTCATGTCCTGCAACAGAAATTTTTGTTCATATGACAAAGTAAAAATATTGAACTAAACTTTTTAAATGTCATCACTATGGAACCTTTCAGGCGTGAAAAATAAATATAAGCCTATGGTCTCAATTTCTTAAAAAGAAAATCGAAATTTTTTTTTTATTTACTTGTCGTTTTTAGAATAAACAATCTGAAAATAAATTTTTCTTTTTCGCTGGCAGCTCAATTTTATTTTATACAAACGGAATGGAAAAAAACATATCAATTCAGTAGAGCATATAAAACTATAAAAATAAGGAGAAACAGGATATGATATCTAAAATAAAATTCTTACATCTTTTCTACAAAAAAGTTTTATATTCCAATATATTTAAATAACTTTTTTGGGTCTTAAGTGTTGAAGCCGCAGATGGAATATACTCAAACAACTTACATTACCATATACATTTAAATTAATATAGTTTTTCTACTTATATTTTTATTGAAATACTTTATCGTTTACATAAAAACAGTTTATTATAAACTATTCTTTACCTAATCTTTGCCACCGAAGTCAAGCATCACTGGCTGCGGTCAGTGTGCGGGTGGGTGACCACTTGGATCAGTCTGCGTAGGGACCGAGGCTGTGCGGTATTGGTCCTCGTTAAACTGTGCTACCGTAAAGTGCTCGACTTCGCGCGCAGGTCGTCGGGCTACCGAAGCGGGGGTGCCATCCCGTCCGCAGAGGATCGAAATTGTGATGGCATGTCTTCGGATAATCCTCCGGAATGTTTCCCAGACCGTCGCCAATAGTCCATTGTGCAGCTCTAGTGCGACGTAAATTAACAATAACAATAACCTAATCTTTGCAGTTTTGAGGTGGAAAGATATTTTTAATCGGTTGCATGCAAAGTAGTTAAAGGTTTAACTGTGAAACAACAACTATATGTATTTAAAAATCTGGAAGAAATAATGGGTGATAAAAAATACTGGATACTTTTTCTTTACTTTAAATTTAACAGTTTTTCACTCCGAACTCTACTCTGAGGGGCCATCAACAGTCACCACTCAAAATTTAAAAATTCTTATATCTTAATAATTAGTAACCACATTATATCAAGAACTTTAGAAATTACGTAAAATACTGCATTATTAACCCCTTGGGGACTGGTGATTCATAAAAGCATTCGTACAAAATCAGAATCAGGATGTAAAGAAATAAAAAAACGGTAGCTTAAATGTAGGCGTTGCTAATTTGACAGACTTACCTTGCTTTTACTTTAATTATTGTTAGTTTAATCATATATATAATCAATGTTAGTTCAAATCATAACTAAATAATTTTATTTTGAACTAAAGTAATGGTGAAATAAATTAATCAAACAATTATAACCCCGCCCACAAATAAACTGCTAAAGAACAACTTTGGTTACCAGTTTTATCTTTCTACCCTGATTGATACGGTTTTATGCTGACATGTATTTGTGACAGTCGGCGCGAAAGGGTTAATTATAAATGCTTTAGTGCTTTTATTAATTCAAACAGAATTTTAAATTACTCCGGGTGCAAAGGATTAAGCAGTCCTGGTGGAAAAATTCCAGCTCAAATTTTACATATATTTTTTAAATTATCAACATTTTATAGCAATCATAATATCCTAGAAAGTGATTATAAATGAAGAAGTGGTGCCACTTAATTATTTAAAGATTAATGAATTATTCTAAAGTAATGAATCATCTTAGCTTTATTTTTTCAATATATTGTGAGAATTGCTGATAAGCCCAAAAGAATTGCAACATTTAGAAGTGTTTCAAGAAGTGTTTTAGAAGATTTCTAAAATAATGGTTTTGGATAATTTTTAATTTTAACTTTACATCCATTCTTAGATAATTAGTAATATTAGAATATTTTTAAATCTGAAATAAATATTTTTTTACCAATAATTAGTTTTACGTAACTTTTTCGTTTCTTTCTTTTTTTTCTAAGAACAAAAAAATTTTGAAAATTTAACCTATCACTATTTTGCGAACAAATTCCTAAATTCCTAAAATAAAAATCATTTTTTAAACCGATTTTAAGTGAAATTTTCAAATTCCGATTAAAATTCTTGAAGATTTAAAGAGGAAAACATCTTAATTACAATTATAGCTACTTTTTTCTGGAGAAAAAAAATCACACAATCGTGACAACTACAATTATTTATTATGAGAAACGATAATACGATAAATGACACTCTTTACGATACGATAAACGATATTCTTTAAATTCTTCCAGAACGACTTTTCAATTATTTAAGTGGTTGCTTAAACAGGAAATAATTTTCAATCTTAATCAGAAATTTACTAGCACTTTTTCTAATATGTATTTTTGTAGCAAGCTTTGCCTTCAATTTTAAAAAAATGTGGTTGGTTTTACTTTGTTTCCCACGACAATCTATCTGGCGCCTTACTATTATTATACGTTATTATACATTACTATTACTATACGCACACTGTAGTTTAAGTTTCTAACTCACAAACGAAAAAAGTTCTTTTACATTTTATTCGAATCTTTACACAGATTTAATACATTTCAAGATTTAGCAATAAATAAACTTTGCGTCTTAGAAAATTGTCGATAGTTGTTTTTAATACAATATTGTCTTCACTGAATATTTTGAGAAAAATTTGCCACTAATACGAGATGAAAGCGCGAAGCGAGAAATTATATATATATATATATATATATATATATAAATATATAAATATAATTTGTAAGGCTCTAAGGATAACATTTTCTCTCTTTTTACCACAAATTACTTAGTTTTGTGGAAATTTCACTNATATATATATAATACTGAAAATTTCGAATAGTTTCGTAAAAAATTTTTTTAAATCCCTTGAATTACCTTAGTATTAAGGTTTTATATTGATTATCTTTGGGCTGCACACTAAATTTCATTCTTTTCATTTGAATAATATTCCTATTTCAAAATCTCTTTTGCAACTATGTATTCTTATTTCATTCAAGTGCAAACACTTTTCAGTAATAATTCCTCACAAATAAATCTAAGGAAATAAAGTGATGAAGGAAAAAAAGAATCTTTTGTTGTGTCCTCAAATCGGAAATGAATCGACCAATGATAATCATATATATGGTCCGAGAGCTTAAAGAAAGCTTTCTAGCAAAGGTTTTATTGATCGTTTTGGGATCTTCTGATGCTTGTGTATAGATTTTTACAAGAAACACGGTTTCTGAACCGTATAAAATACTCACCGAAAAACTGTAAAAAACTGAAGATTAGGTTGAATGAGTTGGGTAATAAATAAAGTTAAGCATTCGAATCGGAAGTAATAGGGGACCATGAGAAAAGTAACCTCTGGCAATATTTTAAAAGGAATCAAAATACGTGAATAAAAGCCCTCGAGGAAGTTATTTATGAACGACAGAGGGTTTGCGATCACAAACTGTTTGATTTGATCAAATCAAGCACGGAAAAATTAGTTTAGAATACAAGTGCCTTTACTTACTATTTACAATTGAAAAATTTACAATTCCTGTTCAATATGAAATAATTTGAAATTTTAATTTTAAAAAAAAATTCGTCAGAATTTGGCAATAAAATAAATATGTAGTGATCTTGAAAGATTAAAATGTAGTACTTCTCTCTTTACTAGTCGTTGATTGTTTTGCGGAAAGTTGCGATTTTTGCGTAACTTTAACTCTGTATCTCTATACAGTTAAAGTTGAACTCTACACAAAAGGGAAATATTTTAATCTAGTTACTTTATGTCGTAATAGTTTTCCAAAACACAACTGGTTAGAAAGTAATTGGGAATATGGCGCGGAAGTAAATAAATTTATTTAAAAAATTAAGGGAAGAAAAAACTCGTACAGCAATCTTTCGAAAACTCAACAGTCGAACTGGGTGTGAATCACAGCGATGGCTGGTCGATAGAAATTCCGCACCCGACTCACACCGACTGCAGTGCTGACGTGAAAATATCCTCAGTGGTAAACTAATGGGTTAGAGTCCCCTTGCTGCCAGCCTAATCGTAGGAGGTTTTCGTGGTTTTCTTCTCCATGTAATGCAAATGCTGATTAGTTTCAAATATACCTCCAAGAAGACAATTTTCTCCCAATACATGATCTATGAGTTCCCTCCTCTTATGGATTGGGTTCAAAATTACGAAACTACGGAGTTGAACATTGGTAGTCGTAAATTCAAAGTTGGAGTTCCGTCGAAAGAATGATGATAATTTAGGGTTCTACAGTAGAAAAAAAATCACAACAAAAATGTCGCCATGCAATGGGTACCAGCGCACTGTGGACTTCAAGGTAACGAAACTGCAGATTTCTTGCCAAAAAAAGCCGCCAAGATTCTACAAATATCTAAGCCAGTTCCTTTCTACACCGCAAAAAGGCTAATAAAAATCTCTCTTCGAACAACATTTAAGGCAAAACTCCAAGAAGCAAATAAAGATAAGGACTGGCTGGAAGAAATTGAAGACATTCCGTCATGGCCAAGAGAAAAATCTGTGGCTCTTTTTGGTTTTGCCACTGCCCATGACTGTTTATCAAAACACCTGAACAGAATAAAAATCTTTTCAAGCCCCTTTTGCCCGTTATGCAACCTGCAAGAAGAAATGGACGCTAACCATCTGAGACTTTGCCCTGTACTTCCTCCTGGGCCGTTTTGAGAACGTTATTGGCTAGCGAGATACATTATTAAAAACCTATAGACTTTTTGTTTTTGTAGCTCTTGTTTCCGTTTTTTGTTCTTTCTTTGTATTGTTCTCAGCTACAAATTTGTCTTTCATGTTTGCCATTGGAAATTTAAAAAAAACAGTAGAAAAAAATTGGGAACCTCTAGCTTAGATGTTCTGTCTTATTACATGACTCAGCCATTGCAAAAATGACAATGGCAAATTTAAAGGATTTGGCTCTTCTCTATCCAATTTCATTTTCACTAGACTTACTCCCACTGACTACAACTTCGTTTCGAATTCGTACAACTTTCTTATAGAAAAACAGTTTTTTAGTATAATGCTGTAAAATTGCTGTGTCAAGAATTCGCTGACACTCGTCTCGTACTTGACAACCAAATACTCTCCGATCCATAATGACTTATGAGAGATAAAGCTTAAAATAAAATAAGTTTAAAAAAAAGACGGTATAAAAATATTTTTCATCTCTGTCGCATCATTAAAGCTTAATATTCCCTTTGACCCTATTAGCAGAAATAAATTCCCATCTCATATTTTTAAAATTTATTTCAAAATTCGTTTATTTAGTTTTTTTTAGTTCTTTAATTTTTTAAGAATACTAATTTCCTTCACTCTTGCTTGGCCGTTTTTACTTTTTTTCCTTTTAAAGTCCAGTTTATTTCCTAGAAAACATTTTATTCTTTAACCCATGTGCTTTTTTCAAATTAGTTTTTTTTCGTCTTGTCTTGTTTTATTTTGTTCTTGAATAACATTCTTATTTCCTTTTTATTTCATTTCCTTACTTTCTTATCCATTTTCTTTCATTTAATTTTTCATATTATTTTAGAATTAAAAGCGACTGAAGCGTTAAAACTCATTTTAATTTGATTTCATTTAGAAATATTACTATTATAAGTAATTAATTAGGCAAAAACGTATTTAAATTTAAAAGCAATATGTTCTATATTTTCTTATTAAAATTGCTCGTTTTTTTTTTGGCATTTACTGGCATTCTGAAAACCTTCAGTTCTCCAAAATAGTTTTTTTTTTCGTTTCATGATTCATATTCTATAATTCACGTCATTTATGTCAGTTGCTATTTGTGGCATTATTTCAGATGAAACGGGTTAAGTTCCGTATTGTGAACTGATACAGTTTCATAATTCGAATCAATGTCAATTTTTTTTTCTTTGTCTCGTTTCATTTTGTTTCTTGAATGACATTCTTATTTCTTTATTAGTGTATTTTCTTGTTTCACTATCCATTTTCTTACATTTAACTTTTAACATTATTTTAGAAATAAAAGTGAGATGCGAAAAACGGAGTAAATCATAAAAACTCATTTTAACTTAATTTTATTTTTTAAAAAGAATGCAGCTGATATAAATATTTAATTATGCACCAGCGTATTTACAATTAAAGGCAACATATTCTCTATTTTCTTATTAAACTAATAAAAAAATTCTCGTTTTATTTGGCTTTTATTGTCTCTTTGAAAGTTTAACTTAACATAATTATTATGGTATCAGGTGTACAGTTTTTTTAAAACTATTTTTTTTTTCATTTTGTCTTGTTTCATTTTGTTCTTGAATAGCATTCCTATTTCTTTCTTGTTGTATTTTCTTGTTTTTTTATTCATTTTCTTCCATTTAACCTTTAACATTATTTAAAGTTAAGAGTGAGATGAAAAAAATTGTGCTAACGATAAGCACTTATTATGACTTGAAATCATTAAAAAATATCGCTGATTTAAATATTTAATTATGCAAAAACGTATTTAAAATTAAAGGCTACATGTTCCATATTTTTTTATTAAAAATGACTAAAGATTTCTCGTCTTGTTTGGCTTTTCATGTAATTCTGTAAATTTATTTAACTCACCATAATTATTATGCTACCAGGCTACAGTTTTACCAAACTACTTTTTTTTTCATTTTGTTCTTGAATAGCATTATTATTTCTTTCTTATTGTACTTTCTTGCTTTTTTATCCATTTAACTTCTAACATAATTTTAGAACTAAAAGTGTGGGATGAAAGAAACGTAATAAATCATAAAAACTCATTTTAACTTGATTTTATTTTAAAATATTGCTGATATAAATATTTAATAATGCAAAAGCGCATTTAAACTTAAGGGCAATATTTTGGATATTTCCTTTTTAAAAATTATTTAAAAAAATTCGTTACGTTTGGTTTTTATGGTCAATATGCAAGATTAACTTACCGTATTTATTATGGTATCAGGTGTATAATTTTAAAAACAAAACCTACAATAAAAGGGAAAAGCTTTATAAATAGAGGATTTTACCAATGATCTATTTTACAATTTTATATAGCTATTTCTAATTGTGTGTGTATCAACTGTGACATAAATCTTCCTCTAATATATCTTCCTCTATTCTTCATAAGTACATAGCTGCTATTTTTTTTTTAATTTTTGGGGTAGTATTTTTTACTGTGGCACAAATATAAAAATTAATTTTACAAATGTAAGCAGGAAATATTTTGACCAAGCAAACACTGAATATATTTTAGAATATTGTTAGTAATTTTATATTGACATTTAAATTATTTACATGATGCAGTGTTGAGCAAAACCATTTTATTTTATTTTATAACCGTCGTTGAACAGCCGACAAAATTTTTTGTTTACGACTACCAATGTTCAACTCCGTAGCCTTGCAATTTTGAACCCGATTCAGAAGACAAGGGATCTCCTGGATCAAGTATTGGGAGAAATTTGCCTTTGTGGCGAACTTTTCTGATATAACTATCCCGAAGCGTTTCATGGAGAGATAAGCCTGGAAACTTCTCATAGTTAGCCTGACGGCCAGGGGACTCTAACCCAGGATCCGTCTACCACTGAGTATATTTTACGTCAGCACTGTGGTCATTGAAAGCCGGATTCGGAATTCGCTGGGATTCGAACCCGATTCACCTCATTGGAAGGTGAGCACTCCATCCCCTGAGCTACAATAGCCCAGGTCGAAACTATTATAAATTATCATTGTCAAACAAAGATTACAAATTAATTAACAATCACGTTTTATTACCACTTTAAAAATAAAGAGGAAGTCGTGAAAGGGAAATCAGATTATTCGGCAGCCATCTATAACCACATAGACCGCTAACCTTAAAGTTCCAACACAAATATTTCGATATAAACAAACTAACAGGAAAAGGCTAAATAGAAAATTTAAAAACTACGTTTTTCATGAGATAAAAAGGAATAAAATATTTTATTTATTAGATCTAAATCAAGAGAAAAGTAAGTCTTTCGCCAGGCATAATTAATTTCAAACCTCTCCAAAAATTAACCTCTCACCTTCGAAATTGATGCATTTATGAATAATAGTTTTTTTTTGCATTTATGAATAATAAAATCTGCATTTAGGAATAATAATATTTTTTCTTTTTAAACCACTTGAACAACTTAGTCTTTAAAATCTTATAATATTTATTATAAGAAATACATTTAGATAAAAATAAATGCCTTTTTGCTGAAATGTTGCTTTTAAATTTTTATAATATGTATTATAGGGAACATAATTAAATTAAAGGCTTTTTACTGAAAATTTCGAAAGAATTCCCTCTATTAAACATAATATATAGTATTTACTTTCATAAACAATTTACAACGATGCTAGAGGAAAGCAACTTTCATTCCTCCAGAAATTAGTCATAAGTTTATCCATACAATAAAATTGATCCAAACAAACGTCTCCTGATTGCACCAAGACTCTTAAGAAAATAGTAAATAAATAGCGTTGAAAATTTATAAAGGAAGCGGGGTATTTCTGAGACACAAGATAAATATGTATAATTGATCAATATCAGGACAAGATGTTTCTGCCAGCGATATCAAATATGCATGCTGGCCTTGCTACACGAATCTCACGATTGGAAATTTATCCCAACTGGACGTTATGCAAATGATGATGACATGCACGCTTTCTAGCGATAATGAATGTTTCTACCAATTCTATTGTTTAGAGGCAATTCGACCAAATAAACAGTAGATAAAATATCAAAATAAAATTAATGAGAAATATACTGATATTTGAAATCTAGGATGTATAAAAGCTGCTTAAGTTGGATATGGACTGTGAGAGATACTTTAATAAAATGTGTCGTAGCTTTTACTCAGGGTTGCCATTATTATGGTTTTTGCAAAATATTTTAAAGAGTGGTGGGTAATTAAAAATTAAACCTTTCAAAATATTTAGTAATTTTGCAGAGATTTTAAAAGCCTCACCATAAGAGAGGGGCAACAAAGGGTTTCATATGAATTTTTGAATCATTTATATCTAGTGGCGTGGAAAATAATTTAACATCGAATTTACAAATTAGCGAATCATGCATTAAAACATAAACTTAGCTAACACTGGAAAAAGTTGATATTCCTGCTTTCAAACTTTACTATACTAATTTTGTGATTAGCTAACAAATTATGTGCTTTTAGAGGTATGATAAGCTTTTTTGTTTCCAACTTTATGAATAGCTACCATATTATATGGTTTTAGAGGAATGATAAACTCTTTATTTCAACCTTTATGAATATCTACCAAATCATATACTTTTTGAGGAATGATAAACTTTTTTCTTGTTACAAACTTTATGAATAGCTACAAAATAATATGCTTTTAGAGGAATGATAAACTCCTTGTTTCATCCCTTATGAATAACTACCAAACTATATACCTTTTAGGAATGATAAGCATTTTTTTGTTACAAACTTTATGAATAGCTATCAAATTATATGCTTATAGAGGAATGGTAATTTTTTTTTTGTTTTCACTTAAATGCATTTCCGATAATTACTAAGGTATTTTTGTGTATATTTTATTTAACTCCTTAACGATCTTATTATTTTCAATAAAACGTTCATAAAAGTGCATGTTTGCTTTGTTTCGAGAAAACATGTGAGAAAGGTGTATTACAATGTATGTATTCATTTTTTGATTTTTGGAAATTTTTTCATCTTGAAATTTAAAACTTCGTATGTCCATGTAACTCTGTCACCATAATGTACACAACATTAAAAAATATTTTATCACAGAACGCAAACCACATGCATTCACAGAGAGCATAGGTAGCTGAGCTAAAAATACAAAATACATACCGAAAGTACATATATTTTGATGATACTGACATCTATTTTAAAATAAACTATCACCAGTTGCAATAAAAATAGTCTGGTGTAGACATCTAGTGCGCAAAATAATAAATAAAAAAAATCCGGGTCCAAAAGATGAATATATATTAATCTTTTTGGTGCATTACTTTTGAACGCTCCAGCCAGGAAATATCACGGGTACGGGATATATGGGACAAAAACTGACAGCGTGGTTTTAATGGGAGTGAGAGTGAAAGGGATAATATAATGTACCTTGGTGGTCAAATTAATTTTAAATCAAATTTATTAACCAATAATCAAATATTGAAATAAAGTACTACCGCTAAAATAATGCTTCACAAAAAAATAAATGTAGGCAGTTATGTATGTCTAAGTAACATTAGGGTAAACTTTGTGCTATATGCGATAATGTTTATCAAAACAACGCGAACACTAATAATGCCCCAAAAATAAACATATAAATGACCCACCGACGCCATCGTCGTATTGAGTGTTCAACTTGGCGTTACATTTAGTTTTGCTGCGCAAAACCCATTGAATTCAGACACTTGGAATTACTAAGGTGTGTAGAAAAGTGTACAGAGTTTACAAGCAAATAAAAAAAATGTAACAATCAAAATTTGTTCCAGAATTATTAACTGCAAAACGTGCTGAAAAAAATGCCATACTCTAAAGGCTGCAAGAATGCAATTACTAAGTTGAAATTTGACATGCTAAAAGGGCCATATTTGTTCATGAACTTAACACAGAGGTTTTTCGAAAATTTGTGAAAGTTTTAGTTTTTAATATATTTTATGTCCTTCATAAACTTGTTGACTATTTATTTCATGCTCTAGATCAGGGGTTTCCAACTAACATGAAGCCGGGGGCCACAATTAAACACACAAATCAAACGGCGGGCCGCAACTTCACTCTAATAT
>NC_092208.1:43106614-43112164 GCF_043381705.1 Parasteatoda tepidariorum | reverse complement strand
GATTATTTTTGTATTTGAATAAATATTTTCTTGGATGCAAAACCTGAAAAATAAATTTCTTTGCACCGTTGGTATGTTAAATTTCACAGAAACGAAGAAATTAGGTTTTTATTAACTATATAGATCTGTATAGAATTTTAACGAAAATCGTCCGCAGAAAATGACAACTAATATATTTCAGTTCGCGGACCACAAAAAAAGGCTTCGCGGGCCGGATGCGGGCCCCGGGCCGCCAGTTGGAAACCCCTGCTCTAGATTCTGATATCAAAGATTTAATAAAGTTAAAACTTAAAGAAAACAACCAAAAATTGAACTTTAAAGTACTTTTGGCTGTGGATTTTAAAGTATTAATATTATTGAAATACACTTCAAGAAATTAATCGTATTTAGCCCAAGAGGGGGAAACTTTCCACTGTTGCCTGAGAGAATAAACAAAAGTGAAAATAATACCCTTCAAAGCGATTCTATTATTGCAGAATCTCATAAAATGTTTGGTTACCTTTGGCATTATATTCCATACTGAATTATTCAAATAAGCTCGTTTCCTTGAAATTAAATCGAAAAGAATTTTAACGACTACAGAAGTTTTGCAATAACTTTAAAATTCGAAATGCACATTTATTAAACGTACTTGTCTTGTATTTAACTTTTACAACTAAGCAAAATGCAACACAAATACAGCACTCTTTATTCTGCTTTTCTTAAATTATGAATAATATAATGAATAAGGAAATTATCATTAATAAATGCGAATGAAATTGAATGAAAATTGATTGAATGAATTTTAAATGAAATTGAAAGATTTATTAAGAGAGAGTGATAAGTCTCTTTTTATGTGCCAGAAAAAATAAAAAATGTCATGGCAAAATTTTCTTATTTGTTATCAACTTTTGACAAAGTAAAAACGCAAAATATTTCTTATAAAAAATACATAATTCAGGCAAAGAAAGAGTTTACACTTGAATAAAGTTAGAAAACGTGAAAATAGTTCAAATAATGGCACAAAAGCAGACAGCTACATTTTCGGTTCTATAATAAAGTACGAAGCAAATTCAATTAAATGTATAAAAAACGAAGCAAATTCGGTCAATCTTTATTCTGTTGTTGTTTTGTAACTTGTTTGTAATTTTCTAATGCATATATGTTCTTCCCTTCTTCTATTTAGTGCTGTGACACTGAAGAAGGGTCTTCATGGTATTATCGGGACTAAACTATGCCTGTTTACATATCATGATTTATACCTCATTAAAACTAAGTGGGCAGTTATTGATCTCACAAGAGCTAACTGGTACAGAAGTACCATTATCAACCATCGTCTACTGAAGGTCTCTGCAGCTCATGATACTAGTAGGCTGCTCTGCGGTGCAATCAAAAATCAACACAAGTGCTTCACGATAGATTTCGAGAAAAACATCTTGACAATTTTCTTCAACACTATCAACAATTTGACATTTTTTTTCAGCACTATCAACGCTAAAATAAAATTTCTGAAAACTGATAAAACATTTTTTTTTAATGTAATATCTAGCTTACCATATAAGAATACCAAATATATAAAAATATCAATTTTGAATTTTTTGTTCCTTGCGTTGATTTATAAATTGCACGGCAGTCCTTCTGTTCTTCATCTCAAATTAAACTAAACTATATAATATGAACAAGGAACCTTGACCTATGCTTATTGGTCTAGGGCTTCGTGCATATCAAGATATATAACTGTCTTTTTCGTCTTTCCTTTCTTTTTCTTTATGGGCGTAGCATAAGTCAAAAACAGCAAATCGCTAATGAGGCATCAAAGATACATATAATACATTAAATTTATGGTTAGAAAAAATAAATTTTGCAATATACTAAATATGTAAAAAACTTAATTTTGAATTCTTTGTCACTTACTTTGATTTTTCAAATGGATGACAGTAAGACTACTTAATAAGTTTATCTATTTACGCTTAAGACAAAGGGAATTAAGAACAATCAGTTTTACTGTTTAACGAAATAGATATTAATCCAAACGAAATAGATATTAATCTCGGGCAAAGCTGTGAGCAGCAGCTAGACAATCAAAGTAATTGGCTAAAATAATTCCAGAAAGGATTGAAGAATTAAAATATTCAAATACATTTATGCAGGGCGTTCAGTTTGCTTGCCATTAAAGTTTATTATACAAGAACATTTTTGTACAAGAGCATTTTGAAAGGTGACCAAGTTGGTCGCAAAGGGAGGATCGCTATAAAATTAATTCCAATTGCATTTCACACGTTGATGCCTGAATTTCAAAATGAAAGAAGTCACATAAGAAATGCTGTCATTATAAAAGTGGTTATATATTTATATTTAAACTAAATGAACATTAAACTGAATGAACTAAATGACATAAACTTCCACTTTAAATTAAAGAAAGAAAAATCGCCACATACTTCCTCACGTGTATAAAAGTATTTATTACAAATATTTTACAGTGAATACAGGTGATTTGCTTAACTGTAGAGGTGTCAACTGCTGCGGATTAGTGCTGAAGTAAAATAGCCTCAGTGGTAGATTGATCTGGGTTAGAGTCCCCTGACCGTTAGGCTGACTGTGGGAGATTTTCGTGGTTTTTCCCCTCCATGTAACGCAAATGCGGGTTAGTTCCGTCAAAAACTCCTGCCATAAGGCAAATTTCTACCAATATTTGATCCGAGAGTTTCCTTGTCTTCTGGATTGGGTTCAAATTACAAGGCTACGGTGTTGAACTTTGGTAGTCATAAGCTCAAGATTGGGTCGGTTGTCCAACAAAGATTATAAAATAAAATAAAACTGCTCCGGATTCGACAGTTCTTTTTAAAAACGGTTGGAAACTACAGACTAAAATTTGCAGATTTTTGTTTCATTTTGCCATCTTTTTAAAAGGCTCAACGCGGCTTTACTGAAGCGGAGTGGCGTATCACGTAAGGCTTTGAGTTATTTAGAAGAAGTATTGTGTAAAAACACTTTAAATCAAATTTTCTAAACAAAGAATAATTCATTAAAAAATTACTTTTTGAAAATATTTATCCGTTGTTCGAAGCAAGTTTCCATCCCTGTAACCGAGATAAACTTGAATCATGAAATCGTGTCAATGCCACTAATTGTTTTTTTAATAATAAATACCGTCTGTCCTGAAAGGATGACCAGACAATAACGAGCCAGTAGAAATCTGAAAATGAAACTGTCTATCCGGAATAAATAACTATCAAAACGAAGTTTTTTCATCGAAATGATATAGTAAGTGATATATGAAAGGAGTGATGTATATTAATGAGTTATTAAGCAATTCTTTATTATCTAAGTTACCACTAAGCTTTAAAAAGGACATAAATACAGATACAAAGCAAAGTCTTAATTAAGAAATGTTCCCACAGTCTAAAATTTTTTTAAATATCAAAGTGTTTCAAGCTATTAATAAATATTTATTCTAAAGGATATAATTTAGTAACTCTAATAAAAGAAAAATAAATTTAAACACTTTTTTAGTAATCTTGAAAAATCTAGCTACCACTCATTTATTTTTTCCATGTCGTGGGAATCCTGTAAATTTATGTCAAAAGTAAATGTCTAGAACTGACAACCACGTCCCATTTCACTCCCACTCCTTTACAAATTTATTACTTATACTATTATTACCGACTTTACATATTTCAATTATTCAATACCGATGAATCAGTTATTGCCACGTTTAGCCGCAGAGAAGCTGTATTCTTCGTAGAAAATTCAAAGCTCTGTATTAATTATCTGCCAGGGTGACCGCACAATATATAATTTTCGCTCTTCATTTTCTAGGATAAAATGATTGTGCTACGAGTTTGTGTCAACGGATGCATGCAGAACAATCATGTTAAGATTAACAGCATATTTTTAAGGTAAATTACGAACATCAAGTTATTTTTCTCTTTTTTATTCATTTAAATCATACGGTTTAAATGATTAAAAGTAGGCCCCTTTTAATTGCAAGAATTTTATGAAACTTGGTTTCAGAAGTATTTTTTGCACGTCAAATCGAATGTAATCAAAAAATTCATAAGTTTCTTTAGAAAAAGTGAGTTTTACTAAGGCAAAATTAGCTTATTCTCTCTCGTTATATAATATAACTGTTATACAAACAATTAAGAAATTTGTTTGAGATTTTTTAAAATCTCCTTGCAGAATGAAAATCCAACCAATCGCTCAGATAAAATGAACCTTTTTTTTTTTGCTGACTGCACAATATATTTACAAAAGCTTAATCCACAATAAAAAAAACATGGTATACTTCAGCATATAATGTTTATTTCGAAGCAAATTCTATAGATAAATAGTATCTGAGCTGAAGTCAGTCACCCGTCCTCGATGTTAATGTATCAATCAAACTATAGAATCCTTATGTAAATAATGATCATATCTGCACACAAAGTACATAAAAGACACTTTTCAATGAAATTTGCGATTTTTTTTTAAATTTCCTGTTAAATAAATTTAGAAATTTATCAGAAAATCAAATTAGTTCCAGAAATATTTGCGTTTTAAATTTTTGAAATTTATTTTATTTTGAATGTTCTATTTTAACAAATTAAAGTCAGCCTTAAAGCGTTTATAGTTAGTTTTCAACTAATACAATGCCATCATAGAATAATACTATTTTTAGCATAAAGCAGACAGTCAAAACAAAAACCACATGAGAGAAAATTTTTAGAACTTATGAGAGGTAACAAATATTCAAAACGAATTTAACTACTAAAATTGCCTCGAGTCCTGGGAAATGTTGAACCTTCAGTGTTGGTCTGAACAAACAAAAAGTCATTAAATCATTTTTCGAACTTGGTTATTGTATGCGTTGAAAGATACATCGAAGCAGTCGAAAACACTGCTTATTTTCGTCGTTCGTAAATAGAAAATGCTTAGCGGTTTTTCCAATTTCTTTCTCACGATTGATATTTGCACAAATATTATAAATGAACACATTTTATAAAGATCTTAATACCTTCTCTGAACTTTTCAATAGAATTTTCTTCATTAGTCTAGATATCGAAAACATTCAAATTAATATGTAGTCAAAATTAATTTTGGGAGGGGGGGATCGGGGACCCCCCCCCCTCCCGAAATACCACATTTTCAAAATTATATATATATATATAATCTTTTTCTCGTTGCTCACAAAAATTAAAACGTAAAGCGAGGGAGTTGTCTTAAACATGAAAGCGTAAACGTACATATTTACAAGTATTTGAATCTATTAGATTCGACATCTCTTTATCACTGAAGAGTAAAATTATTTCCTACTGTAACACACATTCTCTTTTACAAAATTTAAATTACTTTTACAAATACAGTTTATTATTTTTTAAATCCAGGCAATCACTCATTTCGATATGATTAAAATAATAGCAAAAATTATGTATTTTATTCTGAAAATGGTTCTTATGAAAAATATCAACTCTTTTTTAAGGAAATGAAAGAAAATCATGGGGTTGGTGAACGTAGCAAGCAAAAAAAAAAAAAGACTTTGTAACAGTTAAATAATAATTGAATGGTGGGTAAAAGTAAAGTTATTTATGT
>NC_092208.1:43052738-43106589 GCF_043381705.1 Parasteatoda tepidariorum | reverse complement strand
CCTTATATGGAAGTGAAAGATCTTAAAATAACTTCTCTTTTGAAGTATAAATCTAATTATTATTCATTGGCATGTTTTTAGCCTTGAAGTCCCAAAATAGAATTTCTACCCTTATCCTTTACTAAAGATATTTTATGAAAAGGAATGAAGTTTTAATGCTTTTATTAATACAAAAGTATTTAATTTTTGTATTATATATATATATATATATATACAGTCGAACCTCGCTAACTCGAACCTAGATTTCACGAATTTTTCGAGATCTCAAAGAAAAAAAAATTTCCTTCAAATTTCCTATACACTCAATGTGAAAAGAAACTTGATTTCACGAATTTTTTTTTCTAACCCCTCGATAACTTGAATTTTTCTTCTCCATAAATAGTGTAGGTTTTTCTTCTGAAAATAAAAAAAATTTCCAAAAAAAAAGAAAAAAAATTAAGAATAGAAAACCAATTCTCATAATGATAAACTTTTCTTTAAAAATGGACATAAAGACGTCAGTGGTGCGGAATGATGCTTCTTTCTCTACGATAATGAATGGCTTCAAGAAGGCTGGATTCATTAAAGATCACGAAAGTAGTCAAACAATCAATATCGTTAATTTTGCTGAAAACTACGCCGAAAATGATTAGGACAGATTGACCAGGCTCATGAAACTTGATGGCATGGAATTTCATGACTTTGTAAACGTAGATGATGCAGTAATCAGTGTGTGGTCAGTGAGATGACAATGATATCATCGCTCAAACGAAAGCTTCTTGTGAACTATCAGAAGAAGAGGATGAGGAAATCGAAGACTTACCCCCCAATGTTACTAACAAACAAACACTTTCTGCAGTGGACACTGTAAGGAGATTTATCGAGAGATAGCCAAATGTGTCAGAGGAGACATTTAAAGCTATAGTCGACTTAGAAAGTGTTACAGAGGAACTTCCTTACGCATCTCTAAAGCAAACAACAATTTAATCTTTTTTTTAAATGAAAGCGTAAAAAGTGTTTTTAAAAGAATATGGAATAGTAAATAAGGTATATAAAGAGCATTTTTCTTTATTCTACCATCAATAACATGCGATTTTCGATAATTCGAATTTTCGGTATCTCCAATTTTTTCTCCTCTCCCTTCAAGTTCGAGATATCGAGGTTTGACTGTATATATATATTATAACTGCCAACTTGTACGGTCGTTTGAGAAATAATTTTCTTAGTGGTAGCAAAATTAGCTTTTCGACGCATTAGATCTTGAAGTTTAATGTTCCAAAAAAAATTTAAGCTACCACAACAAATCAATAATTTTAAAACATGTACAAATGAGACCTATCTGTTGAATAGTTATGCTAATAAATGTCTTAAAAAAATTCTTTTTAGAAAATTGTTCCAACCTTCAGTAAGGTTTTACTACCACTTTGTATAATTTTTTTCAACGACCGCACAAATTAGCAGACATATAATTTTTCTTAAACAATATTAGTTGCTTGAACCTTCCCTAATATTGTTACCCAGCTATGTGCCTGCCTAATTGTCCGACCAATGTTTTAAAATTAAATCATATAAAAAGCATACCCTCAAAAATTCGATGTCAATAAAATAAAAAAAATTTCCAGCGGTAGTGAACTGAAGCAGAATTTTTTTCATAAAATTTTTATCACAAACTAGGAACATTACTATTACTCTAAATATCCAACATTATTCTACATATATGTAGAAATTATTTATACATGATTTTAGGTAAAATTCTTTTCATCAAAATCTTAATATACTTTCTTTGCTACCATAAAGAAAAAAAATTTCTTAATATATGAAAATTTCTAAATAATTGAAAGAGTGTGATAAAATAACTTTACTAAAAAAGTAGTAATAGTTATAAATTTTGACAGGGCTCATAAATACCTGAAATAATTTAAGTACAGGGTCCCCCGACCAGGAAAACATAAATGAGTGGTAGATAAGATTTCTCGAGACAACTGTAAAATGCTTCCATTTTGCTTCCATTTGAGAGTTACGAAAATATTTCCGAAATATTTTTGCACCCATATATATTTAGTTTAAATTAAAAATTTATTGGTAGCTTCAAACATAAATAGAAAAATTCATATCGTACAAAAATTCATATCGTAGAAAAATTCATATCGCTTTTGCTACCACTATAAGAAATTTTCCAGACTGTGGGAACCCAATAAGTAATAATACTATTAAAATAAATAATAAAAATTTATTAAAATATATTTTATTAGTAAATATCAGTTTATTTTAATAACTCTAAGTAATCATAACAAGATTCTATGACCCATGATTTAAATTTTTTATTCTAAAATGAGAGCTAATGTTAAAAAACCTCATTAGGTGTTTTGTTACAAAAGCCGGTTCTTTTATAACAAAACTGTTCCTTGTTATCAGGAGGGTAAAAACTATGTTTAAACATGTGGATATGTTACAAAAAGTTTTAACATTTAATAAAATGCTTTTTTTTTTCATATTAAATATATTTTCCAAATCGGAGGTTTTTTATCACATATTTTAAATGGTAGCAAATTTCGACCCCGTCAAATCTGACGGGGTCACAAAGTCCTCGAGCTTCCCATAATAATTCAATACCTCTGGGATTAGGGCCATCATAGTCTGGCTGATAGGACGTTGGACTCATGTTTGTTAGAACGGAAGTTCGAATCCAGCCGGCTGAAGAATCCCCGTGTATCAAATGGTGAATGGTGCGTGCTTAATCTGTCGGAGTCACAGAATTCTCCAGGTCCCCATAACAAATCAGTACCTCTGAGGGTACTGATCTAGGAGTTTCTTTATCTCCTGAGTCGGGTTCAAAAATATAAGGCTACAAAGTTGAACATTGGTAGTCCTAAACTCAAATTTGGGTCGGCTCTTCAACGACGGTAATAAAATAAAATACCTCTGGGATTACTAAAAAGAGATTGATTGTTCACTGGTTCAGGTCAAAATTACGATCTGTGGAGGAATGAATGAAATATGAATGGGTCCTCACTGTAAAGTGAGCTGTGACATTTGCGTGGCTTAAGTCGCATTCTTGGCCATAGATGGCGCCACTTAAAAACAAGAAACGCACCCTCAGCCTTAAGAATTCGCTTAGTTTCAAGCAGGCATATTGGCAAGTGGCATAAGTAACAACAATCAATACACACAAATAAATTAAACTATCATAGTAATACATGATATTCGAGCAAGGTTGTATTTATGTATTCGCAAACTTTAAAATTATGTTCCGTACTCATTCCAATGCCACTTGGAAAAAACATCCTCGAGAAAAGCAAACGTTAACTGGTATGGTATCTGATATTTTTAAAACTTACGTAGCTGTTTACAATTTTCATGCTTAGTTCTTGAAAGAATAAAGAAGACTGCTAGTATATCTTGAATATTTAAACTGATCGGAAATTTTAAGTTCTACTATTATATTTCTTATTTAACAAATTTGGTGTAGAACGCTAATGATCGCCACAATTTGTAAATAATTTGATCAAAGGCTAAAATCTGCTAGTCTTGCAGCTACTTTATTAAGTGATAGCAAAAGTAAACAAATTAAGTTTACCTTGATTGTTAAGCCGGTACCACTTTAAATATTGAGAAAAGCTAATGATTGCTGGTTGGTATCCATTCTAAGTTAATAATAAAAGCACTTTTTTAATAGCTACAGTTTTAGTTATAAAAGGACAATTTCATCATTACGCTTTGGTATTATAACGAGTGTGTTATGTAATTTTTGTTTGCTCCAAAGGTTATTCACCCATTTACCTGCTGGACTCTTAATTTGCAGCCTTTCTGAAATAAGTGGTAACAGGTTTTCAGATAAATTGAATCGGAATTTTTTTTCAATTAGTTATCAGTTTGGTTAAAAACATTAAAACTGGTTACTTTAAGAACAAGATATAAACCACTAGTTATATAATGTTATCTTATTAATGTATTCTGGTTTATTGGAATATTCAATCCTAAAAAAGTGAGTGATATGAATGAAAGATGAGAGTTACCAATCTTAAACATTTTGAAAAACGGACACGTTCCTAAAATGGATCGCTGCCGTTTAATCTGATAAAAGTAAAGAAATTTCTATTCTAATTTTTTTTCTCAAGAAAAATTTGAAACTAGACAAAAGTACATTTGTTTTCATAGGTGTCTATTTTTCTAATCAAATCAAAAGTGCGGTATAAGCAAAATATACACCGAAGAGCCATTACAATTATGACCACCCTGCTAATAACATGAAGGACCACCTTTAGCCCTCAAAACTGCTAGCACCCGCCGTGGCATTGATTCCACAAGGTGCTGATAAGTAGCCTGAGGTATCTGGTACCAAGCGCTCATCAACTGGTCCTGTAATTCCCTCACATTGCGAGGGGGTAGCGTGGCAACACGAAGTAGGACCACAAATGCTCTATTAGATTAAGGTCAGGAGAATTTGGGGCCAAGACATGACTTGAAAGTCACTGGAATGTTCCTCGAACCAATCCATGACGATTCGACCCTTTTGACATGGTGCATTATCCTGTTGGTAAACACCTTCCACCGCTGGAAAAACTGTTGCGGTGAATGGGTGAACCTGGTCTGCCACTATGTTCAAGTAGCTTACAGACGTCAGGGATTGTTCTATGAGGATTATGGGTCCTAATGTGCCCCATGAAAACATTTTTCTTGGGCGAAAAACCATGAAAACCTGGGCGAGCCCATTGTTATAGATGGAGGGTGGTCGTAATGTAATGGCTCTTCGGTGTATATCTACAAGAAGCGATAGCAGCGTCTATGCAATATTAAAAAAATATTATTGTCTTTGTATAATAAATATAGAAATTGATTGATACTATATTTTGAATTCTAGGACATGTAAATGAGTTAAGTAATTATACTTAGAAGTTATATAATTATATAGGTAATTATGGGTAGCTCTAACGCTGTTAAATGTAATGTTTTTAAAATAAAGATGAAACTTACACATTTTGTTGATTGTAAGTACAACATATCAATGACTTTTTGTTTAAAAGAATATTACAGTACACGGCTACTTTTCCTTAAAATTACGGTAAATAGCCTATAATGTGCTGACATAAGTTTCATTCTAAAGAAAAATTTGTTTTTAAATAAAAAATTGATTTATATTATAATTATTCATTATTCAAACTTGTAATTAAGTTTTTAGTACTGAGTATTCAAACATTTTACTGAATCGAACGTTATAAACTTTTTGTTCAATTATACGCTGCTACAACACAAAAATGAATTAACTAAATGACTGATAAAAACAAACCTGAACTTTCAAGTTAAGCTCAGTATCATAAATCCTTGAAACTATGTCATATTGTTCATAAACATATTTTTTTTAAAATACAAAGCAAACAAGCGAGTAATAAATTAAAAAATATGGAATCCGGAAGGTTTTAAAATAATCTGTTTAGGAATCAGTGAAAAATTTCTTTTAAAAGAAGAAAACTGTTACTCTTTGTAGAAAAATGAATATTCTAGAAACAAAGAGAACTTTCATTGTGCCTCCAAGCAGAAATAAATTGAACATTTACGAAGTTCCAACACATAAGTTTTAAGAGCCTTTATTTCAATAGAAATAATTTTAATTTACACCTTAATACTTTATCAAGGAACATGTTTAAAGTGCTTGAAGTAAAAAATAAAAAATATTTTAAGAAACAATATNATCTATATATATATATACGGTTTTTTGTTTTTCAGTGTCATGAGATTTCTTTATGGATCTTGGATATTTTCACGTCGCTTATTTCATATTTGCAAATCGATTTCTCCTTCCCAGCTGCAGTTTTTTTCTAATGACGTTTTTAGTCTATTTTTTGTCAAAATGTACAAGTTTATAAATGTGATATATAAATGGGGATCGAATAAATGTTGCAACAAACATCTAGGATAGTTAGGGCTCATCATCGGGATCAAAATTACATAGGAACCCATGCTCGGAAATGTCGTCACACGCCGATAGGGGCACTTCCCTACTATGAAATATTTCTTCAAATGATTCTGATACGGTTATAATAAAAAAGCGCATCTAGTCGCGAAAGACCACATTTATGGGCATGGATTTTTATTCAATTCTGATCCTAACAAAGTGTCTTAACCCCCCTTAGAAGTTTTTCGTAACATTTATGTGATCTCCTGTTATACAGAACTTTCTTATAGTTTGTCAGAAGTAAGAACTCCCCTAGCCATTCGTCTGAACCCATGACGGTGACTATGGTAACAAAGTATAACTATTTCAAGTAGGGTTTCCATAGCAGCAAAGGGCTTTAGATTTTGTGCGAGGGTAGTTCTTACCGTTGACAAACTATAAACGACAAAACAATCCGATGAAAACAGACTAAAAAAAAAAATTTTTTTTTAAGAAATCTGCAGCTTTAGAAGTAAAACTAATTTCGAATTTGAAATTCCTGCACTCGAATTAGACAAGATCAGGTATTTGTATAGATGCAAGAAAAAATTTGTTCCCAATTGTTTTAATTATTAGATTAATTGTTAGAATAGATAATGTAAATTGAGTAATTTTTTCTAAGCCATTAGTTTTTAGCGTTTTATTAAAAAAGTAAACTACATTTTTTAAAAATGTAGGTTAAATTTTATTAATTTTTTTATTATTATTTTTTTTATTATTATTATTGTTTACAATGGAAATAAAAGAAAATGTTCAAAAGTTAAAGTTCATAGCACCGTCTCCTCCATGGAATAAAATTTATTCCATGGAATAAAATTTATTTCAAAATTTTCCCTTAAAGAAGTTGTTGATCTTTGCTCTGAATTTCTAACTGTACCTTAAAATCTCGATATTTTTCTTTCCACTTAATTGAGAAAACTTAACATTAATTTCAGAATTAAATCATCATTTTTTTCATAAATGGTGTGCAACAAATATTGTCCTTTGTGAAATCATAAGATATTGTTGCGAAATATAATTAGGTTTACTTCATCTTCTTTTAAAAAAATGAAATAAAATTTTCAATGCGCCAATTTTTATTTTTATTTAAAAATAAAGAATGAAGCTTTTAATTACCAATTTTTAAAAGCAATGACATTTAATTTAAATAATTGCAAACTCATTCTCGTTAGAACTATTCATTACATTTAATTGAATTCGAAATGTGTTTTATAAATCACAGCATATCCGAGACAGTTACCCTTTTGTATATAAATGAATTATCAGTACGAATTATTTATTTATTCCTAAATGGTTTAATGAACCATCGTTCTTTATTTATAAATAATTTTAATTAGTATTTATGTCAGTATAATTTTGTCCATCCATAAGGATTTTAACAGACCATTGAAAATGCACTTTCTTTTAATTTTTCGCTTTAATTTTTTTTTCTCAATGAATCGGTAAAATACGTCGATATTTTTATTTCGTTTTTCTTTCAGAAAAAAACTTTTTTTCTAAAAATTAATGAAAATTAATTTTAGAAAAAATAATAACCATTTTATTTTAATTCACAGAAAATAGGTGTTTCTGCAGAAAATAACAGTTTATGAAAAATAATACTTATTTCTGTTTAATTTTATTTAACAAAATTAATAATGATTTAAAAGTTTATTTTACATTTTTGCCTTTTTGAATATGTTTTGTAAATTTTTGTTTTTTTTAATACGTAAATTCACATTCGCCGTCTAAAAAGGTAATGGCAGAAGAATACTCTGCAATTATTTGCAAGTCTAAAACTAAAAAATAGCCATGACAGTACTAATCATCAAATTAATAATTTCTAGGGCATAATATAAATTGAAAAACATAATTACATGTTTTAGTTCCTTTTTTTTTCATTTCGATGAGATTTTTAAAGCGTCATATTGTGATTGATTTTTATTCAGATTTATTTAGACTTAGTTTTTATTTAGATAAAGATTTTTAAAGAACAATTTTGTTAGATTTTATTTTATTTTGCAACCATCGTTGAACAGCCGACTCTGTAACCTTGTAATTTTGAACCTAATTCAGAAGATAAGGAAGCTCCTAGATTGAGTATTAGGATTTTCTGATGGAACTAACCCGTGTTTGTGTTACATTGAGAGGGAAACCATGAAACCTCGCACAATTAGCCTGACTTTAAAGGGATTCTAACCCATGATTCGTCTACCACTGAGGATATTTTACGTTAGCATTGTGGTCAGTGCCAGCCACTTGTGAATTTCGTATCAACCAGCCACCGCTGAGATTCGAACCCGGTTCACCCAATTGAAAGGCAAGATCTCCTTCCCCTAACGAATCATGTAATTTTATATTGCAGAAATGATTGCAGACTGGATAAATGATATAGATCTAAATTCCTTTGCTATTTTTAAAAAAATTTACAACTTTCAATATGGAAACGTTACAATTTTCCTTGATATATTGTTATCATATTGATTTAATAACAAATTTATGTGGCAACGAGCGATAGCAAACGGAATATTATCTCTAAACATCTCTTAAGACTTTGTCTCACCATTTATAGCTCTTTCAGCTAATGAACTTGTGTTGTTAACGAACTTAGAGACTAATTTCGTAAATCGATAACAATAAATCTAATTTATTAAGAAGCCATAATAAACTGTTCATTATTTATACCTTCTCCCATTTTTTCATTATTAATTTTTGAAAACATCGGTCATTTTCAGAACAACACGTATATTTTCAAGAAGAAAAAGTATTATTTGATTTCCTGTACAATCATTCAACTTGATAATAGACAATACTCTACAGATGTACTACAATAGTTAAAACATAAATTTAATACCATTTTTCAGCATATTTAAGTCATATAATGGCATACTGAAAAGAAGTTTAGGGTATATTTTTGTTATTGAGGTAAACCAAGTAAATTTTTATAGTTATCTTACAAAAAATTACGCAAAATTGACAAAATAACAATTGTTTGAAGGAATTAGAGCAAATATATTGCTAAAAATGTGCTTGTATTTTAAATGAAATGTTTTTTCAATGAAGCTATTGAATTGATTCTCATGCGCGCGAAAATATGTGTTGTCAGAAAACAAACAAACAAAAGTGAATAAGCGAAACTGCAGCAGTGAAAACGTAAATAAAAAATGTGACTACAAACACTGAAATATTTTAGCCTAATAGTAACAACAAAAACAGTGGCAACTATAAGCCAAACTTTTTTACAGTGTACAAGGGAGCCAAAAAAAACTAACCACTGTGAGTAACTTTTGATCTAATGATCGGATTTTCACGTTCTAGAACTCAATCTTAATGGCTCGAGGGGGTGACTTCATATATGCAGACGATATTCATTCGTATATGCAGACGATCATTCAAATGCAGACGATATTTTATGTTACGAAATCATACACAAAAACGTACTTTCTATGAATAAAAACTGCTGACAGCCCCCTCCCGCAAAAAAGAGGGTAACCGCAATCAGGGAAATATGGCCCCAATAGTTTGGTCAGAAGAGCACTCTAAAGTTTGAACCCCTTATTGTTAATTTTACTTTTTGCGCACTTTGCCATATTTCGAAAACTTTTTACACGACTTGAAAAAGTTTTGCACACAATAATAAAATTCATTCATCCAAAATTAATTCAATGTAAAAAAATTATTTTTAGTCAATTTTCAATTTTTATTATTTTATTTAAAAATGGTCGAAAAAAATTTTATATTGTAAGGCATACAATCTTTTACATCATATTAAAGAATGTAATTTTATATGGCAAAATATGACATTTGACCAAAACGCGTTGAATAATTCCTGAGATATAGAATTTTAAAAAAGTCAGATACTTAAAATTCGATTTTTCAGGAACTATTCGACCAATTTTGCTCAAATGTTGTATTTTTCCATGAAAAATTGCCTTCTTTAAAATTCTGCAAAAATCTACATGCCTTACAGATAAAAAAATTTCCATCCATTATTAAAAAAAATATTAAAAAATAATAAATATTTACTAAAAATTATATTTTGAATGAAATTATCTTTGGATAAACGAATTTTACAATAGTGTGCAAAAATTTTTCAATTGGCATAAATTTTTCTCGAATTATGGCGAAATACGCAAAAAGTAAAATTAACATTCAGGGGTTCAAACTTTGGAGCGTTCTCCTGGCCGAACTTTCCCAATTTGAGGCTACTCTCTATATTTTGGGAGCCAGTAATCCTAATCCGTCGAAAAAAAGGTATGTTTATTCAGAGAAAGTACGTTTTCGTGTCTGATTTCGTAACTTAAAATATCATCTGCTCTTATTAACACTAGAAAGACGGAAAATTAGTATATACCTATATTGACTAAAAGCAGTCAAAATGACAGGATTGTGAATGCGTAAATAAATTTGTTTAAAATTAATTTTTAAAATTTTTAATATTATTTACAGTTATTTAACAAGTTATTAGTAAATATTAACAAAAAAAAAGTTATATGTTGTACAAAAAGTCGCAAAATTCTAAGAAATTGTGTCATTATAGACATCATTGTTTTTCTAATTGAAATTAAAAGCAGTCAAAATGACTTCCTTAGGCAATCTAGTGTTAATTAGAATATTTGAGGTACCCCCTCGAGCCATGAAGATTTAGCCCTAGAACGTGAAGATCCAGTCATTAGATCAAAAGTTATTCAGAGTAATCCATTTTTTCTGCATACTGTACGTATATAAGAGTGCAAAATCTTTGTTCAACTCAATATTATAGATTGGAGATTTGAAATGTGATAAAATAATGTATAATTCTACGTCTAAACTTTCTTAGTGTGCTTAAGCAAGAAGATCATTTAAAATTAAATGAAATTTTCATATCAGTCAGGTATTAAAATGAATAATGTTTTTCATGTTTAGGATGTTTCCGCATGTGGAGGAAATTCTTTGCTTATAATAATAATAATATTTAGTTAAAATGTAATTTTAATATTAAAAATAGGATTTACTGAGTTCTTAGTTATTTGCTGAGTTTTAATCAAAATTTTAAATGTATGCTATGAATTTAATGCTAATATTTATTTTTGTGGAATTAGTTCTTAGAAGACTCGAAATATGCAATAAAAGGAATATTCGCCTGAACCGCGCACAAAGATTCAAATCTTATACGTGGAAGGCTACATTTGCGATTAAATAGAAAGAAGATTGTAAGTTCGGAAATCAAGCATAGCATATATGTTGGATCGATGGTGGCTCAGGGGATAGAGAGCTCCCCTTCCAATAAGGTGAACCGGGTTCGAATCTCATTGATGGCTAGTCGATACGAATTCCGCACCTAGCTCACAAATGGCCCACAGTGCTGACGTAAAATATCCTTATTGGTAGACGGATCATGGGTTACAGCCCCCTTGCTGTCAGGCTAATGGTGGGAGGTTTTTGCAGTTTTTCTCTTCATATAACTCAAATTCCGATTGGTTCCATCAAAAAATCCTTCATGAAGGAAAATTCTCCCAATACTTGATCCAGGAGTTCCCTTGTCTTCCGGATTGGGTTCAAAATTACAAGGCTATGGAGTTGAACATTAGTAATCGTAAACCCATAAAATTGGGTCGGCTATTCAACGACGGTTATATATTTAAAAAATGCTCCGGATTAGTGCTGACGTAAAATAGCCTCAATGTTAGGCGGATCATGGGTTAGAGTCCCCTTTCCGTCAGGCTAACTGTGGGAGATTTTCGTGATTTTTCCTCTCCTAATATTTGATTCAGGAGCTCTCTTGTCTTCTGGATTGGATTCAAAATATAAAGGCTACAGAGTGAACATTAGTAGTCGTAAACCCAAAATTGGGTCGACTGCTTAGCAACGGCTATAATAATATAATATAATATAATATAATATAATATACGTTGGCTTGAAAACAATGAGAACAAAATCTACACGAAAAGGCACAGGAGGGTTTAAATGCATTCGACAGGTTACCCGAAAATTATTCCATGTTAGTGTATTTCAATCTGTGTTGACATTAAATCATAAAATATTACAAAATTAATAGTATGGCCTAATATGTCATTTTTAATGCCAATAAAAAGTCAGTTCTTTGATTTTCTCTCGTAATTTCTAAACTTGAAGTACATTATCAAACATATATTAATCCTCTTAACCCACAACCTGACTTCTAAAATATGGCCACTCCCAGAACTTGAAGACGGAAAAAGAAGTGGAAATTGTAGAAAAACTCAATTTATTAAATACAAGGGGGAGACAAGTTAACAATCGATGCTTTTAGCCAGACCAAAGCATTTCAGAAGAAATTATAATTATTTGAAAAGCAACTGAAAAATAATAACCATCAAGGTTTTCTATTATAACAGTATTGATTTTCACTTACAAAAATTGAATGAAAGAAAAGTTAAAAATATTTTTTAATTCATTTTCTTATTGATTATTATTTTTCCTCACAGTTGTAAGAGAATTAAAATATTTTACAATAAATTTTGGAAACATTTTGACTTCGAGAATGTTTGACGAACTTAGTTTCTGTCTTGTTTTTTAAGGAAAATAAAAACTAAAACCTATATATTTTATAAAGTTTAAACAGATATTGGCAGCCATTATATATTTTTTGTTAGAAATCAGATGTCCCTGTTTATGAGGTAACTTTGTCACTACCTTTAAATTAAAATACCTCCTGCCTTAACTCATCATGTCTAAGCTAATTTACACAGGGATGACACAGAAGACTAAAAATATAAAAAGTGGTGATTAATAAAAAGTTAAAATCGAACAATAGTAATTAAAATCAGCAACTTTTTCATTGCATATTCCTTTTAGTTTACTATTGACAGTAAAATTTTCGTTTTAAATATATATAATTTGTAATGTATGTATGTCATATTCAATTTTGCCTTTTCAGAAAGGGTTTTAAATATTAATAATTTGTAATGTATGTATGTCATAATGGTAGTTACCATTGAATAATTAAATAAAATAAATGAACTAAAATAAATCGAGTTTGTACCACTTTTTACATTTTTAGTCACCCATGCAACCCTGCTTAAATAGTCAAAGGGAAAATTTTTACAAAAGGTAGTTAAGCAAATATTAAATTAGGAAAAGATTCCTAATGAAATGCGTAAATTTGTCTTAGAAGCTTAACCCTTTCTGAAAAGGCAAATTTCGATTGAAAGTAGTCAGGCAGCACAATAGCAAGTGCCACCTTAGACAGTTCCTTAAGAGAAGCAGTAGTTGAAGATCTTTGTTGCTTGAAAAACAATGGTTGCTAAACATTTTAAAGCATTTAGTTTTGCATTTCTAACAGTTTGTATCGTTTGTTGAATTAGTTTTACCAGACTGGCTACACTGCAGCCGAAAGGGTTAAAAAACTTAAGAAATATATGTTATTGTTAATGATTTCTCGAGCTAAGTAAAGCAATTATTTTAAATTTTAAAAATAAAGACTTGTACTGTTAAGACTAATTATTCTACTACGGAGAAAAAGTTTCCTCCACGACGGTACTAGCTGGCAGGTATGATTGTAATTTCTAAGTTTGTACAGGCCTTAAGAAACTTAGAAAGTGATAACCTTATCATTTCAAACACTCAATAACGTATCACTTAGAAAGTGATATTTCAAATTTTATTACCGCCGTTGAACAGCCGACCCAATTTTTGAGTTTATGACTACTAATGCTCAACTCCGTAGCCTTGTAATTTTGAACCCAATACAGAAGACAAGGGAATTCCTGGATCAAGTATTGGGAGAAATTAGCATTCGTGGGGGACTTTTTGATGGAACTAACAAGCATTTGCGTTATATGGAGAGGAAGACTACGAGAACCTCCCAGGGTTAGCCTGATGGTAAAGGAACTCTAGCAAATGATCAATCTACCACTAAGGATATTTCACGTCAGCACTGTAGTCGGTGCAAGCCAGGTGCTGATTCGTATCGACCCGCCATCGACGGGATTCGAACCCGGTGCACCTCAGGAAAAGGGGAACGCTCTATCCCCTGGGCCATCAAGGCTCTTAGAAAGTGATAGAAAAAATAAGAAAAAAGGAGGCTGGAATAGCCTAGCTAGTTGGACGTTGGGCTCGTGTTCATGAGAACGGGAGTTCGGACCCTACAGGCCGGAGAAAAAAAACCGTGTATTAAAAAGGTGACTGGTACACGTTAAATCTGTCGGGGTCACAAAATCTTCCAAGGTACCGTAACAAATCAATACCTCTGGGTGTACTGAATCGGTGATTGATCGTTCTCTGGTTCTGGCCAAAATCACGATATGTGGATGAATTAATGGATGCATGATTGGGTCCTCCCGGTAAAACGAGTTGTGATGGTGAAGTCGTATTCTTTACCATAGACGGCGGCACTAAAAAAAAACAAAAAACCCACCCTCTGCCTAAAAAATTCGCTTGATTTCAAGCACTCTTTGGCAAATGGCATAAGCAACAACAAGAAGGAAAGAAAAGATATATCTCAATAAGTTCCCAATCAACTCAACACAACATTAATAGTTTAAATAAATAATTCCAGATGCAAGTTTTGAAATTTTGGATTTTTAATGTTGAAGTGAAAGCTAATGTAGGATTACCACGGGCGAATAAAATTGCAAACAGTGGTGGCTAACAATATTCAAAATTTTATAAAGAGAGGTTAAAATTAGCAACTTTTAGTAGCATATTTTTTCAGTTTACTAATGAAAGTAAATGAAAAAAATGATTTGGTTTTAAATACGAATAATTTGAAATGTAACTTTTAGTGGTAGTTACAATCAATTAATTAAAGAGATAATAAATAAACTGCAATGATCCATAGATAAAAAACACATTTTAAAAAAATGGCATTATAAGTTTAGAGTAAGTGAATATTTCTTTCTTTTATTTGCCACTTTAGTTTCAAAGAGTGTCATACTTCAAATCCAAACATATATATTTATTTTTTAAATGTTTTATGGTACACAGAACTATCTTGTTTTTGCAAAATAAATCCTCATAGTGAAGCATTTCTACTACCAATTTTTTTTCTTCAAAACAATTAGAATCTTGAAGAAGGTGAATATGATGCGCCCTAGCTTAAAATAATTTAACAGTGTTAGTAAATATAAGTTAAAGTTAGTAAGGAATTTTTAAGATGCAACTTTAACATTAAGAGGTTAAAGTGGGCAAAAATTTCATACAGATGCATTTTATTTTGAAAAAGCGGCCATGAAATGTATTAAATGGCTCAATTTCTTATTATTACCAATTTTTTTTAAATTTACAGCTCATGGGAAACATGAACTAAACAATCAAAAAATAATCCTACATTTTCATATATCAGTAATTTTTTTTTAAGTCTTGCTATTGTTTCAATTTGTGAAATGCTTTGAAAATTTAAAACGAAAAATGAACTATGCGCTCTTAAAAGTATATTGTTAGTTTTTATGCTTAACATTTTAATGCTTCAAAGTCAAACTCAATAATTCAGAACTTATAAATCCAATTAAATGCAAAAGAAACACCAAAGCTCATTCTCAGTGGATTCATCATTAAAATCGATTTAATATTTTTAAATAATCAATAATTTCAACCTTCCATAACTTTCTCTTCACTATATCCTTATACTTGAGAATTTCAAATCGATTTTCGAAAGCAATTCAATCTCCACTGGAGAATAATACTATTAACTCTGAGAAATTAAAACTGAGAAAGAAAATTTAAAAAATATATCATTTTCGAAATCAAAACGAGTCTCGGCTCATAGAAAGGAAATTATAATCGATTCGAAAGAATAATATAATATTGAATGGTATAACCGGTTTGAATTTGCAACAATTAATTTGAATCTTACATTCGATAATACTTATTAGAAGTCTATTCCATTATATAATAGTACAAATAATATTAATATTAATTTAAATTTTGTTTTATAATATTCAATTACTCAGCAATTTGTGTTTGTCTAGCGTGGTCCCAAAATCGTGGATATTTCTTTAGTTCAAACTGGCAACACTTTTATCATAAGTAAATGTACTGAATTTATTATACGCTTTTCGAAATCAGTATATACGCCAACTGATTGCTACTTATTTTTATTAGATACTTAGATAAACTTAAGAGATATGTTTTCATTCATAATATTTTAGTTTTTAACACTTTTTTGCAGTAAGATGTTTTCTTAGTTATCTAAGTTGTAAATATTTATGAAATCTAATGTTACTATTCTGTTTTTTTTTATATCCAACACCATAGTGGTTTGGAATTTTGCGAGAATGAAATTTTAAATAGGTTTCGGTTGTCATGTATCTAATTTGTGAACACATTAATTATTATTCATTCCTGTTTACTTCATATTTAAACTTTACAACTGAGTTACTTTTCTTTGTAATTTGATTTAGCAGTTTCTGAAAGGATGATGTGATTTATATACTCTTTATTTTGATTTTTCAAAAAAAAATCCCAAAAAATTAGATTTTATTTATTTATTTTAAATTGGGAGGGTGTCCAACATCTTAGAACTATCATTTTAATTTTCGAGTGAATTCGATATCTGCCACGCGTGCTTTAAAATTGGAATTAAATCTGACTCTTACTCCCTTAAATTTTTAACAATTACAAAAGTTCCATTAAAGATATATCCTGGAATTTGAAATCAAGTTTAGTAACTCGTGAAGTTACTGAATTCATAATTGAAAATTAAAGTAAAGCAAAGCTTTCCCCTCAACGGCTCGTTATGGACCAGGGGGGTCATGGGAGTCAAGGCTCCACAATTTCGTGACCAACGCCATTTATTTGCAGTTTGCATTCGTTAATTACTACTTATAGTCTGTTCCATTTTGCTTTAGTGCAAATTATCTTAAATTTAAATAATTTTATTACGTACACATATATTTATTTAAACGACTATTCCTGTACCGAGCGTCAAAAATAATCTCCATAACTCACGTTAATTCTATTCGGAAGAAAAACATAAAAAGATCCTCAATAATAAACATATCTTCAGCTCTCATCAACATGAAGTTAATAAAAGCTTTTATTCTTCGTGATTTTTGATTTTGCCTACTAATAAAAAATTAAAGCATTAACACATTGCATGTGGGCAACTTTTCCAAAATATGTATAACATCTGCTATAGTTTAAATTTTTGAAAAATGGTAGGCAAGATCTCATAAGAGTTGTAGAAAATTTGCAGAGCTGTCAACTTTCTATGCTTTTAGGGAAATTTTTTTATAGTGGTTGTTAAGTTTATGCTTTAAAGTATTTTTTCTTGCCTTGTTAATTTTATATAAAGGTGTTTTCAACACCAGTACATGTAAATAATCATAAATTTTATATGAAAAAGACACTTAGCATTATCTCTATCGTAGTAAAGCTTTTAAAACGTCAAAAAAAATTTGAAATCTTTGGTTTTTATATGTCTGCCATGATACAAAATATTTTGAAAAAAGGTGTAGTACTTGACAGCCCTGAGCTTGTCACAATAACTATAACTTCAATTTAAAAAGAAAATTTACGACGAACGATTTTAGTACTGATTACCTATATACTGAATCATTTATATTCGTGGTAATCAGGAATGAATAATTTCTTTGAAAAGCAGAGTGTGAACGAAGTAGTTTTGCTACCACTTTTGTACGGATGGCAGAAATTTCAAAAACTTATTTAAGTGACTCGCTTGCAATGTTTTAATACTAAAAGGGGTTTTTTTTATTAATTTATAATAAAATAAAAAATTGGTTACAATAATATTATAAGGCTCTTCTTCGAAATCTCTGTCGGCATAAAAAAAATACTTTTTAGCAAATTATATGATATTTTTGTAATTGTTATAAATTGGTCAGAATTATTTTTAACTGTTTGTTCAATTTTTGTCCATCTGTAGCGTGAGTTACAGATGGACAAAATCCAGCTTCTCTGTGCTAATTCGGGAAAGCCAACTTTTTACGCTTAAAGAGAAAATTTCTTCAAGTGGTAATAAAGCTTATGTTTTAATGTATGATTCTTTGTTTTGTAAATTTGATTTAAAGTTATATTTCACACCACATGTAAATGACTCAAAAATTTATATGAAACGCCACTGTGATCTAATTTTCTCGATGTAAGGGTTTTAAAATGTTGGCAAAATTACCAAAAGCTCTAAAAGCTTTAGATTTCAATTGTGTGTATATATATATATATATATATATTAATATATATATGTAGTATCTAAAATACTAGCTTTATAAAATTAAAAGGATCTTTTGAGACTAAACTCAAAAAGAATTATATCTATCTGCAGATAAGCTTATCTGGTCTCTGAGAACATTAAATTTCTCTTTCACATACTTAACTTGGCTCTTCGCGTATACATTTAGTCCCGTTGAATAGCGATGAAATCTTTATTTGTAAAATGAATCCACCCGCGCAATAAAATATCTCAAAGAAACCAAATTCCCATGAAAATCAAGACTGTTGAGATATTAGTTCATCTCCATCTGGTCTTAAGATCTTCCAGACACCGGTTCTAACATCTGGNATATATATGAAAAACTTACAGAAAACTGAGCTTATACCATTTAAAATATTAATTGCAAAATAAAAATCTTCCCTCGTTGTCAAAATCAATTTAAATCAAAATTATTCAAATAAAAAGAAAGTGTGAATGAGTAAATTTTGCTACCACATTAAATGTAAAAGATAAATCTTACGCAAAATCAGGAGAAAATGACAGATATGAAATACATATTTTTGTACTAACAGTATTTTTATTACATAATATATTTGCGGCTACATAAAAGAGAAAAAACTTGTAACGAAACATGTTGTTCAAATTAATTTAGGATGGATTGAATATATCCATGACTATCACAAATTAGCAACAATAATAAATAATTTTGCTGGTAAAAATAGAAGTCTCAAATACATAGAATAATCAAGGGAAAAAATAGTACTTACAGATAATTTATTTTGTCCAGAAAAAAAAGTTAGAAACCTAATACATTCCGAATTTTTTTAAATGCTATTTAAACTAGTTATTATGCTGCTGTTTCAAAGCTCTAAATTATTGAAAATACTCAAAACAATATTTTTGTTTAATAACTAGCAATCACAAAATAATAACATCCAGCTTTTTGTCTGACAGTTCTATCATTTGTTAAACAACCTACGTTATATCACATATTTTTCATGAATGCAAAATTGTTGAGTAATATTTTTCCTATTTCAAAAGAGAAGATGAATTTAGATAAATGTGAATTGAAATTATAAACAAACAATTTTCAGTCTTTAATTTAATCTACAGTTTGGTTTTTTTTTAATAAATCATATTATGTGACAAATATTTATATGAAAGGTTTAATTCGGATAAAAGAACATTTTAACAGCTTCATAAATTATTTTGCAATAAAATAAACATTCTCTAAAGTATAATTAAAGTCATTAAATTCTTCAAGCAATAGCTTATGCATACTTATTAATGAAATTTATTATAACAATATGTTGTAACTAGGCAATGTATCAATTATAATTTCATATAAAGTCCATGAACTATTTACTTTTATGCTTGGAAAATATAAAAATTTAGTATTCGAGAAAATGAGTTATAAATATTTTCTCCTTTCATTAATGAAATTATTATTTTAAATAATTTTTATCTTTCGGTAAAGAATTAACATTCTAGTTTCCTTCACATAACAAAATTAAAATAAATTAATAAATGTGAAATTATTTTATATTAAATAAAAATAAAAATTCATAAAATTTTAGAAAAAAATGCGAAAAAATATTATATTAAAGAAATATAGAAATACATTAAATTAAACAATAATTATTTATTATTTAATATATATTAATTATATTAAATAATAATACTGAGATATCAAATTGCATAAATGTGGGAAACTAAAAAAATCAATTATTTAAAAGTAAAAAGGAATTAAATTTAATATATGTATAATACTAAAGTTGATAACTAATTTAATGATGATAATCAATATCAATTAGTTTATTACACTTGTTTCAAAAAACAAAAGAAAATAATTTTGGATGTTCTTTTAGATAAACAAAATTCCTAGTTAAATTTTTAATAAATAAAAATTAAAATTTCAAAAAACATTTTTTCTTAAAAAAACATTTTCTTAAAAAAAACATTTTCTTAAAAAAACATTTTCTTAAAAAAACATTTTCTTAAAAAAATTATGCGAAATTTATTTAATATCTTAATGCACCTTCTGAATAATTAAATAAAGGTTAATATTGCTTACCCAGTGCATTAAGATATTCAACAAGTATATAAATAACAAAATAATTTTACTACATTTTTCCCTTTTAACCCGGGCATTACTAGACCTGCTTTTTTTTCCAAAAAATAAAACATTAATATAAAAAAATTCTTTTGTCTGTTGAAATATTTGGACTTCAGCAAAATGAAATAATATTAGCGATGAAATAATAACGTTCATTTAGAATTCCTTTTAATTTCAGTAAATTTTATTTTAAACCATACACTTATTTTATTTCATATTAAAATAAAGCAAATATTAAAAACATATAATATACAAAGACCTAAATATAATACACACTGAATAAAATATTAAAAATTTCTCATTTCATTATTCACTTCTTTTATTGTGAAGTACACATATTATTTTATTTAACATATTATAGTATTAAATTTTAATCTTATAAGGAAGTATAGTAAAACATCAAGGAACCTATAGATTAACAGCAATTTAGATTATTCCTTGAAAAAAGTAACATATATTACCTCACATCGCATCCAACGTAGTCCACATCCACAAGATAATAACTTTCAGTAAACTTTTCATAAAAATATTCTACATAAATCACAAATAACCCACGGAGAAGTCATCTTTAAGGAGAAACCCAAGGAGATGCAAAACAGATTCGGGATCCTCACGTAGTCCCATTTCGATTCTAAACTGGGGACACACATTGATGTGGCTTTCCTGCGGAGCTAAAGGAGAAAATCGACCAATCAACGCATTTCCCGAACCCACGCATGCGCAGTTGTCACTAAGCTCACTCATAAGGCATCTCCTTTTCTGAAGGATAAGGATACTAAACTGTTTTTGTTACTTCTAGAAATGAATAAAGTAATAGTGATAGTTATATTTACTAAGAAAAATCAAGGAAGTAAAAAAAAAGTATGAGTAGTAAAGATAAGGAAGAGTAGTTAAATATTGAACATCATTTATCTTCATCACCTGCTTCATCATGTTTTTCAAGAAATTAAATTTCTTCACATAATTTATCATAATTATGATAGTTTTTAATGAATATTTTTCACTAAATACATTTAAAGAAAATTAATTATTGTTAAATAATAGCGAAGTAATTAAAAGCAGTCAAATAATGAACATTAGCACAAAGTAATTAATCATTTTTATGTGTTTATTCAATGTTTATAAAGGGTAAAAAAATTTAAAAAACTGAAAATGATTTCCTGATTACATTGTTAAGGACTTTGAAGAGTAATAAAAATATCATTTAAATTTGGTCCAACCTTAATATGGTGAACAATGTGACACACTGCATATGCCCTACACCTCGTAGGGCATATACCAAAATAATACTAAAACTGACCTTTTTCGATGTACTGTTTCTCAGTATCTAAACAAGATACTGCTTCAGTTTGTTTTGTTTTGTTTTTTCATGGAATATTTAGATACATGTGAAATGATATGCAGGAATAATTATGAACTGAAATTATGAATTTCTATAAGAATTATGAAAATTATGAGTTTCAACAAATATCTTTCAAAACTCAAAAAGTATTCCTGTTAACGCTAAGACATTATCACGACAAACAATTGATATATACAACTCAAATATCCCCAAAACATTTCAAAGTGATATCATAAGTAGTTTCTAAGAAAAGATCAGTTTTAGTTTGATTACATGATACTATTGCTCAACATGAACTAAAACATGATTCCTTATTCTGCAGAAATATGAGTTAAGGTTGCAGTAAGCTTATACCGTATTACGTTTTAAAATTGTACTAATTTATTTGATAGAGCATAATGTTTTAAATAACTGAAATGTAGGGGATTAACAATAAAAAAAATTTGCTTTTATAATATACTGAACAAATTTACTTCATGTGAATACATTATTGTGATTATCAAAAACAATGGAATACAGTTTATAAGAAAATAAATAAATAAAATGGTTTTAAAATTCAAGTATTTCAATGTAAATCTCCTTTGAAAATTTTTCATCAGTAATAGAATATAACTTTAATAAAAAGAAAAATGTTCGCCAAAACTACCAAACATTATCTCGGGTAGCAGCCACAGTGCTGATGTAAAAATATCCTCAGTAGCAATAGGGGCATGGTTTAAAATCCCCTTACCGTCTGGATAATCTTAAAGGTTTCTGTGGTTTTCCTCTCCTTGTCAAGCAAATGCGGGTTTGCTCCAAGAAAAAATCTTCCATGAAAGTTAATTTGTCTCAATGCTTGCTCCAAGAGTTTCCTTGTCTTCGAAGTGAGGCTCGAAATTACAAGTCAACAGAGTTCAGCATTGACAAACGTAAATTAAAAAATGAATAGGTAGTTGTTTTTTATTTTAAAATAAAATAAGAAGCATTGGTCTGAAATAGAAAATACTACTAATTAAAAGGCAAGCCAGAAAGCGATAATGGATATTTTTTCAACTCTTCTCAACTATAGAAAACATTATTAATTGTTAATAATTTAATAAAGGCAATGCGTTTCTAGAGAAAAGGTAATTTTTTGCCATTTTACTGCACAAAATGGCAAATTAAACGTAATACTTATGGACAAACTTATTAAACCCTATTCTTCATTTTACAACAGCGTGAATCTGTTCTTATTTTGTAGAAATAGGAAGTTGGTGCATATAATTTTTTCAAAATAAAAGATTTAAAAAACGAAATTTAGTACTTTGTTTAGGATACGTTGTCAATGTCTCTAGATTTTATTTCGATTAAAATGCAGATCCAATCTCTCAGATTTAAGTGTATTACAAATTATGCAAACTATCCAAAGTATGCACTATGAAACCGATATCAAATGAGTTATATCTAAATCTGTGTCTAATAACATAATGACTAAAAAATATATATAATTTTTTTGAAATTACTTTAGATTTCCCATTAGTAATAGTTTGCGTTTTTTGTATTTCTAGAAAAAATATATAATGAAATCTACGATATAGTTTTCAAACACTTAAGGGTCAGTCATTGTATAACATTTATCGAATTAAAAAAAATAATTTAAAAAAGCGTTTAGATATTAACTTAAGTTTTTACGTAAATGTATTTAATTGTCTTCTGTAAATTTTACTCGCGCTGAAGAAATATGGTGGAGTGAGTATAATCAAATATCTTATATTGTATAAGAAAATAGTATGAAAATATTAATATTATATAATATAATAATATTGTTTATAAGAAAATAGTTATCTTCGCCTCTTACTCGCTAACCCTTTCCAACTCTCAAAGATTCCTACGCAATGGGATACCTGCAAGTAATGTAGTGTGGGTATCTATCTCAATCCTGATTGTTTGTTGAAGCGTTTTATGTGTTTTCGTTAGCAACTTTTCTTTCCATTCTATTTCGAGTAATCCAAGCCCATCAAGTATCAATTCTCTTAAGTGACACATTCTATATTATTTCACAATGATTCTTTCACAAACATATCAATTCTTTCACTATATATTTCTTACTGAACACTAAGACAGGCGCGAAGCCATGTAGAACATGACTTGTTATGCTTCGAAACTGTCAAGTACATGAAATTAAAATATATCATGGGTACAATAAGATACATTAACAAATAATAAATTTGAGTTAAATAAAACACGTAGATGAGGAAGAATTATATTTCAGCATATTAGAAGTGTGACATGGCGCTGTATTCAATTAACTTCACGTTATTTAACATTCTTAACTTATATGGAGAAACTTAGCTCAACTTTAACACGCCATTTTTCTTATAAAAGATCTGATGGAGCTGACGTCATAGGTCATAAGGGTGGGTATTCGTGATCTTCTTCTTCTTGAAGTGCAAGCACCCAATTTTTTACAACGTACACTTTTCGAAACAAGTTCGTCTCATTCACTACCAAGTACTCTTTGAAATGTGTCTTAATATTTAGCAACATTATTTCAGATACTGCAATAAAATGAAAAAAATAGTAAAAATGATTTTAATGAAGAGTTTTTCTTGCTCCTAAAGTTGTGCTTTACGGAAACTAAATGTTTTTGTCGAGGAATATGTTCTCTCATTTTTCCTACCTTATAGTTTACCAAAGCTTTTTGATGAAATATTTTAGCTACTAATTATATAAACCATAAAAACTAAATCACCTGAAATAATGCTTAAAATTTTTTTTAAAAATGCGTCTAGCTTTTCTGAAATAGGCTTTTCCCAATGATCAATCAGTTTTTGAATGAAACTTTTGAAGTTTTGAATCAGAACTTTTGCAATGAATATATGAAACAAGTGTATCACAATTTTAAAAAATATAACTTGGTAAAAATTTTCCATGCTGTTTGCCTAATCCTAATCGATTGTATCTGTCAACTTTATCAATGGAATCATCATCACATTGTTGGTGATTTAAATCAAAATGAGGATTCAACGTTTCATGACATAAAATCAATTTTTTTTGCAATAAATTAGGAAATGAGAAAACTTCCACAGAAAGGAGCCCAAACAGTAATTTTTGTTCGAAGTGTCTATAAAATTGTAAATACATTCTGATATATTTAAAAAATTTCTAACTAATTATTCTTATGATCTTTTTCCTTCTTCTGAACCTTTTTCTTTTTAAAATTAGTTAAATAAAAATAGTGTACATAAAGTAAATGATGAACGAAGCAAACTGTGTTTTCCTAATATAATCATGATTTAAAAGCATGATTAATTACAGAATTACTTTTCACTTCTTTTTTTTAGTGTATTAAGAAATTTGCACCAGAAGATAATTGTGAAACAATTAATAAGTTTTTGCACTGATTTAAATTAGTTCATCTCAAAAAGTAGCGTAATAAGATAATATCGTAGAATTGCGTTATAATAAGAAAAACTCAAGTACAAATAAATTTTGATGATGATGAAAAAGAAAGCAATAACCAATTTAGCGCAGTAACCAATTCTGCAAATAAATTACCTTTTGCACTTCATTGACACCTATATTAGGACATCGGAAGTCACCACTTTGAAATTTAAAATTTTCGTTAATTTTTTTTACCACATAACTTTATAATTATTAATTGTTATATAGTAATAGACAATTTGTTTCTTCAATCTACCACCAAACAGTTACTCCGAATAATAGACTATACTGGCAGAGCAATCATAAATAAAGAAACAATAGCCTTCCTGATGATCGACATATCCAAAGCATTTGATAAAGTATGGCACACTGGTACAATATATAAACTCATACAGCTGAATTTTCCACCCGGCATAATCAAACTCCTATCCTGCTATCTTTCTAATAGAACATTTCAAATCACCATCAAAAACAAAAAATCCACAAAGAGAAACATCACAGCCGGAGTACCACAGGGCAGCATTCTGGGACCGATATTATACATATTATACACTTATGATTTTCCTATAAACAAAGCCGATTATAACAGCATAACAGCCTATTACGCAGACGATACCGGTATTATTATTAAATCCAGAAACCCAAATCATGCTCTTCAAAAACTACAAGACCATATAGACGAAATAGAAGACTGGTGCTTAAAATGGAAAACTGCAGTAAATGCTGGAAAATCACAAATATTAATTATACAAAAAAGAAGAATTAAAATACTTCCACAACTTCAACCAAAAATGTTCAACATACCAATACCAATAGTTAAAAAAGCAAATTATCTTGGCCTTATAATCAATAGCAAACTCACCTGGAATGATCACATCAAAAGCACAATAGATAAAGCAAATGCAGCAATAATAGCCATACAACCATTAATATATAATCAGAATATGTCACTTAAACTAAAGAAGCTACTATATACAGCAATGATCCGCCCAATACTTACCTATGCCTCACCTGCCTGGACAACGATACCTCAACATCTACTGAAGAAATTAAACCAATGCCAAAACAAGATCCTTAGAAAAATAACCTGTGCAAGATGGTTCATCCGGAATACCAATATACATGCAGACCTCAAAATACCAACTCTATCACAGCATATATACAAGCTAAACGCAGATTTTTTCGATAAAGCCATAGAATGTAAAACAGCAAATTTTAATGAAATCTTTAAATTTGAAAATTATATCAAAGATAAAAACTACAGACCAATAGCTGCACATTTCACCTCCGACGCCTCATATCATAACTATCAAAACAAATAATTTCATCAACCTTTCTGAAAATAACGTTTACTCATGCTGATACAATTCTGAACAACTCCAAAATCAAACAAACACAGTTTAGAGCAAGCTGCTCAATTTATTTTTGATTCCTTTTTAGTTATTCAAGCAAAGAGCTTGAAACATTCATAAAAGCAACTCCATTGCCTGCTTACCTCATTGCTCAACCAAAACTGTTCAAAAATTCCAGATGAATGGGATAGGGGCCGCTTCGCGGCCCAGGTGCCCAATAAAATCAAAACACTAGGACTAGGTTTCTTCAATCTTCCATCTCAATCTCAGTGAGTTCTATTTTTATTTTCAAGACTCTCAAGTTAAATTCACTGAAGTTTTCACAGCAGACTTTTACTTAAGTTAAATTAAATTACATTAAAATTTATTTTCTGATAATATAGCCAATTTATGCATATATATTTATCAACTTATACACGTTAAATTCTTTTTCAAATTCTATTGTATTCAATGAGTAATATTTCTCTGATAAAATATATTTGCTGCATTTTCTCCAAAAATGTTATTTTATCATGTATCAAGGTATGTTTTATCTATATTCATCAATTATGTCTTTCATTTTTCAAAAATCAATTATTGTACATATCAAATAATGTTTTATCTTTATTTTTAATTTAAGTCTACCATCAATATTTCTAATGTTATGTAAAAACGTCAATTTGTCATATTGAATGTTTTCATTGTTTTATTACTTCACAAGCAAACGGCTTGATTTTTTATGGCTACCACAATGTTTGCCAAATGAATGTATTTTACCTTACTGTATGCAATTTAATGATGAATGGAATGTAGGCAGCTTCGCGGACCAGGTGCCCAGTTTATTTAAATAAAATTAAAAAAATTTCTTCAATCTTCCTCTGCCAATTTTAAATTTTTACCAGCAGTGTTGTGACTACCCTGTATATGCAGCATCTACTGATACAGATTCATAACAATACAATGCTTTTCATAAAATATTTATACTCTAATATCTGATACTTAATTTAAGGAAATAAAAAAAAAATTTGACCGCTACGTCATAAATTTAACATTATAAACATTAGAAACCTAACAGCTATGTGATAATGATCTTAAGTTATGAATAAACATTAATAAAAACTTCTACTCACTTAAATATTCATTTCATTACCAGAGGAAAACTGTTCCATAAAAAAAAAACATAACATTTTACAGCTATACTTTCGATGACAAGTGTTAAACAATTTTTCTGCTTCTTACGGTTCAGCTAAGCTATGCTAATCACATTATACTTATTAATATTAATCAAATTATAAAACCAGACACAAAAATGCATTTGGATTCTTAATCATTTTCTGTGTTCTTACATGTGTCACTAGCCTTTTTTGTGAGAATCCAAAGAAATTTTGCATTCATTTATGATTACAATTTACGCAAAAATAAATTCATTCTAAAACTATTTTATTTCATTACGTCCTTTAATCTCAAAAAAGAAATTCATTGTTTTCCACCACTTACATATACGATAAATGCAATAATGACATTTATTACGCTGACCAGCATTCTCAAAACTTTTGACAATTTTGCCAACAATTCAAAAGTCTCCCTACAAGAGATTCGGAATAAAGTGGATCAAAACTTGACGAAAATGGCTTTGCATATAAAACTTTCAATCATTTACATGTACTGGTGAGGAAAATAAACTTATAAATTTGCTGAACAAAAATTCAAACACAAAAAAAGAAACTTAGCTTCCACTGGGAAAAAAATTTCTAAAAAGAGTAGAAAGTTGGCAACTCTCTTAAATCAAAAAACAAAGGAAGATTTTGGGTGATAATTGAAGTTTATTAAAAAAAGGGAAGGCGAATTACACAATTCGTTTTAAATGTAGCAAAAATGAAAACATTTTAAAAAAATATTTTTAAAACGTTACACTTAAAAGCCATTATTTTGAAAATCAGGCAAAATTCTCAAATTTTGATAGATGTTTTTTTTTCAGATTTAATTAGGTTATGAAAATGTCATATTGTTGAAGTTTGAGTGCATAAAAGAGTCTGGTCTTTTCTGAAAAAAATTTCAAAGTTCAAAGTCATTTGTTTAAAAATGAATTATGAGCATATTTCAAGGGGTTTTTCTAATGAAGGCAACAACAGCTTAAAGTTCTGTTTTGCTATATTATTAGTATATCGTGTCCTAGTTATAGACATGCACTCGTTACCATGGGAAATTGTTGCTTTTCAGAATTACGCTCTGTCAAACTTAGTGAAGAATTCAGTTGTTGTCATTTTTCTACCCTGAAAATCTTGGTTTAACAACCGCACACCAATAGTTTTTTTATTGAATATTCATGTTCGCTATTAGGACAAGCTCTGTGTTTCATCAGTTTTCAGAGTTATCGATGCTTCTAGTAGATATAGTCATTCAAGTTTTTAAAAAACCCGAAATCTGAATTTTTATTTAGCTTTTCTCAAAACAGGATGTCCCTCAAAAAGAGTAACTGTACCATCTTGTAGGTAAATTAGACTACTAACACGTGGAAAAGGAAAATCATTGAAACCTCGCCCCATTTTCAAGAAAAACAATTCTAAAGTTGCATACAAATGCAATGTTAAAAATCACATCCCTCTGCTCCTTTTTGAGACAGAAGCGGTAGATCTTTTTCCTCAAAAGAAACTAAAATAAAAAAAAATTTTAAGAACTCTATCTGTAATTGACCGATATAATTATGGAAGAAAAACACTGAGGTGCTCGTTTGCCCATACATTAAACCTCCAAGTCACTGTTTTTGTTGCCAATCATTTTTCCATTACTATATTATTTAATGGATTGTCAGGGGCTATGAAAAATTGTCACATATAACCATAAAAATTTTAAAAAGTTATATAGTCTTTTCTGAACTTCACAACCTTTTTAAATAGTGCGAACGAATTTCTTTTAAGTAAATGTCAGAGATGCAAACTCTGAGATTTACTTGATTAAATTACAAATTGACTGATGAAATTTCTTGATTACTTGACTGTAAGCGCACTTGATTTCATAATGTAATGTATAATGATATGTATATATAGATGCAGATAATATACATAATTTCTGAAAAATTCAATAAGCAAATTTTATATGAATATTATTAAAAGTTTACACTTTACTTGCCAGAAGATATTTAGATTTCCAAAACAACAAAGTGAATTTTTGTTTGACATATTTAACTTTCTTAAAACAGCACCATCAGGAATTCTGCGTGTAATTAAAACGGATATACGGAAAGAGATTTTGTCTTAATTTGTCAGATTTTGTTCTAAAGATCAACAAATAAAATTCAGTTTGTTAAATTTTAAAAGGGAGAAAAAGATCTTTCAACTGGGTAAAATGCAAAAGCTCACCAGGAATGTACTAATTTTTATAACTGAAAAAGAAACAGAAGTAAATGTTTCTAAAGTTTTGATAACTATGTGTAGTAATATAAGTGATTACAGTTTCGTTAAATCAGATTGCCGTTTTATTTGATAACGTGGTAAATTTTATTTTAAAACTGTAACTAAGTTACACAAGGAAATGAGTAAATAGTAAGCGGTAGTTAACTAAGTTTATACTTCATTGTTCATTTGTAACAGTGCTTTATAGAAATACATTACAAAGAAAACCGTCAATCCGTTTCTTCAATTTTTTATGGCATAACGCCTCGTAGTTTTTCTTCCATTAATATATCTTTTAATTGCATATACAATTCTTATAAAATCGTTTCATTTTAGCTGATTTTGAAGGGGAATATCCCTCGTTACTATCTCAAAAGAAAGGAGGGATGTGGTTTTTAGCATAGCAATTATATACAATTTTGGTGATTTTTTTTTCTGGACAATAGGGCGAGGTCCGGATGGTAGATATATCTACCTATAAGATGGAGTAGTTAAATTTTTTAAGCAACGATGCTATTTCAGGAAAAGCTGAATTTTAAAAATTTCAGATTCTGCATTTTTCGAAAGTTTGAATGGCTATATATCTACTAAAAGCATCGATAACTCAGAAAAGTGCTGGGTCACAGAGCTTGTTCTAATAGTAAACTTTGATGTTCAGTAAAAAAAATTATAGGGGTGGCTTTGTTTAACCAAACTTTTCAGAGCAAAAAAAATACCAGCAACCGAATTCTTCGCTAACTTTGACAGAGCATAACTCTGAAAAGCCAAAACAGAACTGTAGGGTATGTGTTGCTTTTTTTTAGAAAACCCCCTTAAATGCATTCATATTTCCCTTTTAAAAAAATTAGCTAGACCGCTGAAATTTTCTATAGAGAGGAAAATATTTTAAGAGTTCAAACTTTCACAGTATTCATTTCTCATAACCTACTTCAATGTATAAAAAAAAAACCAAGCCAATCAAAAAATACAACTATCGCACTTGTCGGAAGTTTAAAATAATAGCTCTTAAAAATATTTCTTCCTAATTAATTTAGTTTTGTTTCCTTTAGTTTTTTTTATGTCAGAAAATTGTTTAAATTTCAATTGACAATAAATTCTGCTTTAAGATTAAAACTTGCTTTTTTTTATGAAACACAGCTCCAGTAAATATTTGAGTTCCTTTTCAAAAGAGGGCTAAATTACCTCTCATAGCGATTTTTTCTTTGCAAGTAAACCAAAACAATAATAATAAAATAATAAATGGTTATCTTAGTAGTAGAATTTTATTTACGTCGAACTAGAGTTAGACAGAAAAATATTGGCGGCGACGATTTGGGAAGAATCAACTGCGCAGATGATGTCTCCCCCACTTTTTAATCCCGATGGCCTGTGCGAAATCGAGAACTTTATGATAGAACAATTTAACGAGGACAGACACTCCACTCCCTCGGACCTTTTACAGGCTAATCAAATTGGCCACCCATCCACTCATTGATCGCTGCCAGTGAGCAGTTGGGTGATCACTGATACTTGACTTCGGTGCTCTGCTGAGAACGGTGTCCTTACTATCAGTCCAAAGGGTGACATAGATATCTAAAAAATAAAATGTTTGATGATTGTATAAGCGACTTAGGTGTTCTGTATGTTAATAAACAACACTGTATATTAACAGTCTTTAATTTTCTAGATAAATGTTAACTTTTTACATTTTTCCATCCTTCTTTTAATGATTTTTGTTAAAAAGAGCGTTTAATTTATAATTAGCAGATTTTATATGCCTTTTTTAGCATTATTTTAAAAAGAATAGTAAATTTTGACATGTTTCTTGTGAGAATCTGTCTGATCAACTTTGATAAATTGCTTTTGTTTAAAACCTCCCAAATTAAATCGTAATTTTTTTTTTTAAAATGGAAAATTTGGTTTTTAATAATTTTTTTACTAACTTTTAAAAATAAATTTTAAGTTAAAATTTTATAAAATGAATTTAAACATAAATAAATAAAAAAAATTAGCAACTGAAATTTTTAAAACGCCTTCGATTTAAAATACATACAATTACAAAAAACTTCAATTAAACTAAAGAAACAAAATAAAATTCGTTTCCAAAAACCATCGGAAAAATTTGGTTAATGTTATTTTTATAGTCAACTAAATAAAATAAAAAACTCATAAAAAAATAAATCACCTCAAATCACTATCGATTTCTTTTTTTAATTTGCGTAAAATTTAAATTGTTTCCAGAACTAAACTATTTTCACACTGAATCTCAGTCCTTCCGAAAACCACCAATCAAATCCAAGTGCTTGAGAAAGAGACTAATTCTTTATTACTTCTTTTTAAAGAAATAGATTTTAAAACTTAATGTCCTGTTTTTCCACAACGTCTAATCACTATGACCAGTTTTAATTCTGTTTACGACGGCAAAAATTTTAGATTTTTATAATTAATTCCAGTGAATTTGTATAAAAAACGAAGCAAACTACGAGAAGTATTTATGAAACGTTTTATTATTATGTTCCTGTTTCAAAGGATTATATATTGATCAAAATAATGCTGAGTTCATTCAAATGAGGTACTTGATGTACAGAATTTCGTGATTTGATATATGTTCGTGTTAGTATTCATACTCGGGGTTTGATCAACAATCGATAGCAATTAATTAATAATAATATCTTATCTTGTCCCATGAAGATTGGAATTAAGATTAAGTGATGCGACATAATTTTAAAAAATTGCTTGGCCACAGATAATTCCATTGTTTTTTCACGTTTGCGCAAATGCACATTATTAAAAATAAATTGCATTTGAAAAATCAATAAATTTGTTAAGCATAAAAAATTAAAGAATTTTACATGAGTTTATTAAAAAAAAAGTTTAATTACATGAGAATTTAACATTTATTAAAATAAAAGTTGATCTTTTAAATATGTACAAGTTTTGTTTTATTTAAAATAGAGCATATAATAACATGTAGAAGTTCTATGCTTCTTTTGTAAATTTGCAGCTATTCTCATATTTTTCTCCAGTTCTTCATTTTTTTTAAATGGCTGATGATTTGTAAAATCAATTAACGAAAAACGGAAGGAAATGAAATATGCGGGTTTCACTACATTCTGTTCAGAAAACTAAATAACTTATTGGTGCCACGTATCAAAATTGGTTGTAAAGCTAATCAACAGGAGGCGCTGGAGACAATGACTACAATGAACTTCAGAAAAACTATAATGTTCTCTGTTGCATATTGGGGCATTTTAACAGAAATTTTTACCCAGTTAGTTAATTTTTCCGTGGACTATATCACATTTCGGCTATGGATGTTAGTTAATTTGAAAATTGTTTTATAACTTTTTACCAGTCATCTGTGCTACGAGTTGATAAATTTTGAGACTAGTTTCGAACTTGATAAGAATACATAAATGAACTAGTTTGATCCAGTTTCCTGAGAAACTACTAGGAATTCGAACTAGTCAGGGTTCCAAACAAGTTCGTTAGTTCAAGATTTCGTTCTAGTTTCCTAAGAAAATCACAACAAATTGTCCATTTGTGTTTCCTTCTGCTTTTCTTCAACTGATTTAGCATGTGGTATCCTCTACAAGAAAAGGAACTAAAATTTCTTTAACTAAACTAAAATCGGCTTCTGTAGGAAAGAAATTCAGGTAACTAAATCTCTATTTTTGGTGCTTTTGTTCAAGATCAGGGGTTTCCAACTTACATGTGGCCGGGGGAGGCAATTCAAAACACTAGTCAAATGGCGTGCCGCAACTTTATCGAAATTGCAACTTTATCGAAATTTTATATAGGACTCTTTTATTTTTGAAAATATTACTGTCAGATTTTTATTTAAGTTTTTTTAACATCAAAAAGCAAAATAACAAGCATTACAAATAATGCTTGTTACGTATCATTTCGAATCTTCTCTTAATCAGAAACTTAGTGACAAGATTTTTTTTTTCTTTTAAATTTAATTCTGTGGTAAATTTACATTTTGTTCGACTTATTAGGAATTATAGCAACAAAAAAAATTTCTCGAGCATCTGAAATTAATTTTTTTTCTTTTCCGCTCACGCGATATTCAATTCAAGGAATTTAAATGAAATATGATATTCATTCCCTGTTTTATGCGTTTTAAAATCTACAAATTTTAATAATTTCGTCCAAAATTAGTAGTTTCAAAAAGTTAAATGGGAGAATTTCTTCGAGAAAATTTCTTATACGCACATGCTAAAATATAGTCACTAAGTACAAAAAAGCGAAATAAAAAAGAGCAACATACACGATTATTTTTGTATTTGAATAAATATTTTCTTGGGTGCAATACCTGAGAAGTAAATTTTTTTGCATCGTTTGTTCGTTAAATTTCACAGAAACGAAGAAATTAGGTTTTCTTAAATGAAAGAAAAGTATTTTAAACCCATATAGATTTTTTAAGAAAATTGTCCGCAAAAAACGACTACTAATATATTTTAGTTCGCGAGTCACCAAAAAATGCACCGCGGGCCACCAGTTGGTAACCACTGCTTTAGATTATATGACCGCAGGAACTCAGTTCATAACGTTGAATAAGTTAATTGATTTTTCAAAATGCCGAAACATTTTTTGATCACCCGGTATCAATAAATACATATTTTATTACATATCAATGAAATAGATGTTATATGATTATTCTTTAAAACGCCAATCAAGCATTTTTCTTGTATTCTAAAAAATTAATAATTTTTTTACAGATGCTAAATTTCGACAGCGAATAATTTGTTTTGTCCCCACATTTAAGGTTTTATCACGACTTCGATGCTCAACAACAAATAAACTGAAACTTTTCTGAATTTTTCTCTTGGAAACAATAAACATTTGATCAAAAACAAACACTAACCCTTAGATCTTACATTTCTATTTGTCTCACGTTTTTCAGAACAAATAATCTGCAATTTATCTTGGGTCCATAAAAAAAGAACACAAATTCATTTTCTGAATGCATACATTTCGAATAGAGCTTTTCTTTTTCGGTCGCATTGTGTCACATGCAATCAATTTGAAACTATTTCGTCGTCTACAACGAACATTTTTTCTCTATTGGAAGACAAATATATTTTGTAGCTTTCATTGAACTAAACTTGATTTATTTTTTTAAAATTACTTAACTTTCCCAGACATAATATTTTTAATATCTAAGCTTTATGAGAATCATTTCTTGGTTTAGTCCTTTCATTAATAGGCTCAAAAGATATTAATCCTGCACCTCACAATGTTCAAAAGAACATAAAATTATAATTATCATTCTAAGAGACAATTTTATGTGCTGGTTCCATAATGATATTATTCTTATTATCGAAGTATAACTCAAACTATAGTAACGAAATGATCATGTGTCAATTTAAATTTTCGAAAAATAAAAAACAATATAGTTTAACATTATCTCGAAAAAACAGAGAATTTTATCAGCGGAAATATCTTATAAGTTACAAACAAGCTGTACTTACTAACTTCCAGGCCTGCCTACTACTACGGTTTTTGCAAAATATTTTTTGAGCTGTAGACTTTTAAAAAATAAAGCTTTCAGAATTTTTAGTAACTTTGCTAACATTTTAAAAGCCTCACTGTGATTGAGCTGAAACAAAGTGGCGTTGCATGTGAACTTTTTAATCATTTATTTATAATGGTGTAGAAAATAAGTTTAAATGAATGAAAAATGATACATTAAAACATTAGCATAACTACCACAGGAATAAAGTATTATAAAAGGCGAAGAAAGTTGGGAGACTTACACTGCAAATGCTGGTTTTGGAATACTTTAAATTAAATTTTTAACTATAGTAGTGCTTTTGAAAGTACTCAGAATTTTTCTTAAGTGCCACATCCTTACATTTCTTCTCAACTAAGAGTTTGTTGTTCATTGGTACAACATGCATTTGCAGGCTTGTGTGCTCAATTGAGGCTTGTAACCCTTTTTCAAGTAGAAGAGCAGATCGCACAATACAGAGATGGACAGCCCGAATATACATTCAGGGTAACCATGGGTTTCGAACCCGCTACCTCCACGCTTCACACAACGTTTGGCGGACGTTACCGCTTGGCCAGGGAGGCCTCTCAATATAGAGAGAGGTGCCAACATGTTCCTTTTTGGGGAAAAATTAATCTAGTGGTAGAAGAACTAATAATCTCATCTATAAATTTTAAAATAATAAAAATTATAATTTTTTAGTAAAATTGATTTTAAGCTGTTTCACCCACCATTACATGTAAATAATTCAAAAGTTCTTATTAAGCTCCACTTTGTTTTAGTTACCCAGTTAGGAGCCTTTTAATCCATTGACAAAAAAATTTTTAAGTTATTTTTCGTAATTTTTTTTAATATTTTGTATTATTTCATGTCAAAATAACTGAAAAATATTATATTGAGCATCTTGAACATGTATGAGTCGATGAGGTAGCTGTACATTGTTCTGCACTGCTCGTTCGTTGTAGTGGAAATGGGCGTCTGAGGCCTTACGGCCCTTTTCCCATTCATCCTGAAATTAGACTAAGAAACATACATGACAAAAATAAATTTTGGAGAGCAAAATGGAATTCTTGAGATGTTCTGCACTGCTTTTAATCGGTAGATCAAATTTTTTACTTTGAAATAACTAATGGTGTCACCACTAGTTATTTCCACCATTGTGGTGAAGCAAACAAATCAAAGTATTACATCCCATAATTAAATTGATAATGAAATAGCTTGGTTACCACCATATTTCCTTTTTTTCCCTCTGATTAACGTGTCTCCAATATTTCCGTACATTTTGCATCAGCCATAATGACATATATTTAAAAAGAATTTCACATAAATTTTCCTCTTTTATACATTTTCAGGGATGCCAACTGCTCCACTTTGAGTAAAAGATTTTGTAATGGTAGTTAGACACTAAATTATACAGTATTTTTTTAAAATTAAAGTATTTTATTAAATTAAAGTATAATTGTAAATTATACAATACTGAAATTTCATTGAAAACTTTCCCAGGAAGTAACTGAAATTAAGTAGCATTTCCTGAACTGGTAATTTTATTAATTTACATGTAGTGGTGTACAAAATCGACTCTTAATCAAATTTATTAAATCGAGAATAAAATTAAATTAAAAACTTTGCTACCACTTAAAAAAATTTATCATCAAAGCAGTGCAAGTTGGCAGCTTTGCATTTTTCCTTCTTTTTATTTTTATTTATTTATTATTTTGTTTTATTCCTAATATTTTTGTCATTATTTTAATTTTAATTCTTATTATTTCTATTGCTCTTTATGTAGTCATAATAAGATGGAACTTTTAATCACTGGGCTAGGTGTCTGACTATGGTTGTGTGTGTATATAGTTAAGTTATGGTTCATGATATTTTCTTTACTTTACATTACTCTTAAAAAGCCATACCTTTAGAAAAAAATATTCCCACTAATTATTTTCTCTCTTTAACAGCGCTCGTACGATCCTTATGAAGATTAAAAATATGGTATCCCTAATGTAATAAAAAAATAACAAATTTCTTTTTTATAAGATTTTACTTTAAATTTAAACATTTAAAATCAAGTCTTCCAAACTTAGTATATTTATTTGGAAATATTAGACGAATTTATAAAGATATATCTCTTTTTCTCATTTTAACTCCATTTTCCTAGCTTATTAAAGTCAATACGAATCTTATTTTAAGGATATTATACCTTCAAAATATCATGTATATTGCATTATCTATATATACAACATTATTAAAATCTCTACTTATACATATTACTCATCAAAATTTTCAGATTCCAGAAATTTAAAAATAATTAATTTTTACTTATACGTATCATTCCTATAATCTGACACTTAGCAACGACTACGAATATCCCTAACCTTTTATTTATTTATTTGCATGCTTACTTTTTGGTTGTCTTAAAAGTATTGTACAGTTAACCCATGGTTTTACTAATATTTTTCCCATAGGCAACAATAGCGACACCAGCCAAAGTTTCAATGCTTCTTATTAAAGAGGTATATTTTATCTCTTTATTGCTAAAACAGCGGTTCCTAAATAATCAACCTTCTTTTGGCTGAACCCCGACTATATAAATAAAGTACATAAAGGTAATTGTAAACATTATAACCTAAAAAGACTTATTTTAATATGTTTAGAGAAACGGAAATTTTTCAGCGTTTTGACATTAGTAATCTTAAATTCGGTTTCAGGTCCGACAGTTAGATTCGCAGTTCTTGTGCTATAGCTAGTCCAGTTCTGATTTTTTTTTTTTGTGTATACACGTAAGGCATACGTAAATAAAATAAGCCGAATCATGGTTTACTTTGAAATGAGAACTTAAAAGAGCTGTTATAAACGTCGAAAATGGTTTTTAATAAAACGTATTTCTTTATTCCTTGTGCTATATCTAGCCCAGTTCCGAATTTTATTTATTGATTTATTTTTTATTTTATTTATTATTTTTTGGGGAATATATACATAAGGCGGACAAGAATAAAATAAGCCGAATTATAGTTTGCTTTGAAATGAAAACTTAAAAGAACTGTTATAAACGTTGAAAATGGTTTTTAAAAAAACACATTTCTTCGTTAAAGAATTTAAATATTGCATTTTGATTTCAAAAGCGTGACAGGAAATACTATTGCAATATTTTATAAATGATTGTTATTTTCATATTTCGTTAAATATATTGCTATTAGAAACATACTTTATTTTCAAAACTGCCATTTCTATTTCATTGGCATCGTAAAGACATCAGAAGGATTAAATAAAATTTGAATTATAGGTTGGATCTAAACATAAAAAGAGATGTTTCAAAACTCCCCACTGGTTTTAAAGAGTGCTTACTCACAGGACCCTTTAACTCTTCTACAGAGCCCCAGGGCTCCGTAGAACACCAATTGGGAATCGCTGACTTAAAGATAAGTAGTAAGCTGAAAATTGATGAACGCTTAGAAAGTATTAGTTTTAGTTATCCAGTAATTTTGTAAGTTGCGGCTGGCAGTGAACCGACTTTGCAAGCTGATGGGTTAAATATATTTTAATTCAAAATGTAAGCAATCAGTTTGATACACAGTATACTCTCGATATCAATCCCACCAACCAATAAATCTTACCAAAATGAAGTTGAAAGCTGATTTTCTTTTCTAATACCACTATAATTAAAAATACATTGCATCTATAGGATGCAATAAATGTTGCAATCCTATAGAATGTATTTTAACTTTTTATACTATTTCATGATGTATGGGATATGGGCCTTCTGCGCGGCCCAGGTGCCCAATTTTTCATAAATAAAGAAAGAAAGAACAATCCTATAGAAATCCCTCGGGATCTGATCAGGGGTAAGCTAATCCCTGTAACTTAAGTGTAGAGAGCAACCCGGCACGAGTGGTTATTACCAGAACGGCCAGAGCCATACTGGCTCTGGCCGTATGGCTCTGTAAAAGAAAATCTCTGTACAAGAGAGACTTACACATATACTCACATGCATTTAACTCGTCCCCCCCCCCTTTGTATATATTCCCAAACTGTAAATATTGTAAATATTCATTAGTGTTTACTTTCTCATTGTACTTTAATTTTACCTTTTTTTCATGTACTTTTTTATTACTTGCAATTTTGTTATTACCTAATTAGGACAAAGTGCCTTTTTTTTCTCTCACGAACACCATTTTGCACCCTTAATTTTATTTTTGACATGTGTGTTTCTTAGTTTAATTTCAGGAATGAATGGGAAAAGGACCGTAAGACCTCAGACGCCCAGTTCCACTACAACGAACCAACAATCCTATAGAATGATTTTAAAAAATTTCCTGTTTTGAAGCTAGAAAAAAATTTATCTAGCTTCAAAAAAATTTATCTATTTATCTAAAAAAAGGAGTATTGGTATTCCAATACTCCTTTCGTCAATCCAAACTTTTCATGATAAGAAAGGACACTATTCCTAAAAGCTTCAAGCCTGATCTTTCAAAATTTTTGCCGTAAGTCATACTTTCAAAACATTTGCTACTTAAAGAAAAAAATTTTGCATGGAGTTAGTCTTGAAATGTTTCCATTCCATAGATAAACTCCTATATATTCATAGTGCTACAAGAAATATTGTTATAAGTGGAATTTCATCTAGTAACTGTTACAAAAAAGATAAAAACAAAAAACTTTTACCGGTTAATTAAATTTTTATTATTCGTATTGAAAAATAACGTAATTTAATCATTAAAAATAGTACTTAAATTTTGCGAGTTTTTGTTCGACATTACTAAAAAGTTAATTGTCAGAATTTTTTTATTCATTTTTTAAAAAACAAATATTAGATTAAAAATGCTGCAGAATATTTAATTTATTTATTTATAGGTATTCCATTTAGTTGAAGAAACTTTTGTAAAGTTAAGAAAGTAATTACCTAAGTTTATTGCCTAATTATATTAGTTACATAACCTAAGTTTATTAGTTATATTACCTAAGTTTAGCTTTTTTGATAAGAATAAACAGCGGGATTTTTTTTTCACTAAGTACTCAAGAAGAAGGGGTTTTTTTCATAGTTACTTTCCAAACACATTTTTATAGTTTCAACATTTAAATGAACAACTCAGCATATTAAATGCCTTCTACTTTCTTGTAACTATGCGAACCCGCAATATTATGGGGTACAAGGGCAGAAAGAAGCTTGGCATTTTTTTGGTGCGAAAGAGATAGTGCCATCGAGTAAAACTAAACCTATAAGTTATTGTAAGTATTACAAATTTGTCTTGTTTTCTTGGGCTTTATTGCTTAAAGCTCTCTCCGTGACATTTATTGCTTCTGTTTAATTGCCTTTAGTTTAAATACGTTCAAACTCTCAGTAAGTATCGACGTCAACGTCTCAGCTAACATTTTGTAAACCAACGTTATGTGTTTGTTCTGAAAATACCAAATACTGAGATTCAGTGCTTCCGTGAAGTTAAACTTTTGTCTTGTTCATATCTCAAGTTACCTTACCTCTGTCTAACCCGAATTACGTCTCTGAGCTTCTGATCTCTGAGCCTCTGTCATTATTCCTCTGAGTATACTCCTGATCAATCTAAATTTATGTTTCTAACGAAGCAACTGTGATTTTCCATGACAATTAAAATGGTAGCTAAAAGAAAAGAAATATTCAGTTACTTTAAACATGATTTAAATTAAATGTACAATGTCCAAAATAAGCAGTCCACCCTGAATAACTTAATCCAATAATCGAATATTCACGTTCTACGGCTCAATCTTAATGGCTTGAAGAGGTGACCTCAAATATGCTAATTAATTAATGCAGACTATATTTTAAGATACGAAATAAGACACAAAAACGTACTTTTTCTAAATAAAAGTGCCTATTTTTCGAAGGATTCGAAATTCTGACCCCCAAAATATCTCGGAAATATGGTCACGGTAGTTTGGTCAAAAGCTCGATTCTTGAACACCTTAATGTTAATTTTATTTTTGCGCATATCTTCATATCTCGAGTATTTTAAAAGCGAATTAAAAAAATGGCTAACACTATTATAAAATTCGTCTTTCCGAAAATAATTGTGAAATATAAATTTTAATAAATATTAATTTTTTATTATTATTTTTCTTAATAATGGCGGAAAAAATTTTGAATTGTAAGGTACACAATTTTTACTTCATTAAAACAATGAAAAAATTTGAGCCCTTACAGTTAAAAAAAATTTTCGACTATTATTAAATAAAATAAAAAATATATAATAACTAATTATTTCAAATTATTTTTTACCTGGATTTATTTTTGGGAAAACTATTTCGTTGATTTTGGGCAAAAATTTTTTTAATTCGCTTAAAAAGCTCTCGAAATACGCAAAAACTAAGATGAATATTAAGGGGTCCAAATTTCGAACAGCTCTCCAGACTATTCGAATCATGTTTCCCAGATTGCAACTACCCCTCTATTTTAGGGGTCAGAAATACGAATCCGTCGAAAAAAGGTTTGTTTGTTCAGAGAAAGTCCGTTTCTGTGTCTGCTTTTGCAACTTAAAATGTCATCTGCACTAATTAATTAGTATATTTGAGGTTCCCCCCCCCCTCGAGCTATTAAGATTGAGTCCTAGAACGCGAAGATTTGATTAGATCGAAAGTTATTTACTGTAGCTAGTTTTTTTCTTTTTTCTTGCACACCATACTATTGCTTTTACCATGCAGCATATATCTCAAAACGATATCAATATGAAAATGTACATCACTTCTTATATTGTTCGATATCCAAAAAAGTATTGTGCCATATTATAAAAAAATGCTGTGGAATATTGATCGATATCTCTTATCACCTACAAAAGCTGTAGAATGTCGATCGACATCGTTAACACAATATTCACAAAACGAATGCTGCGGAATTCTGGTCATCATCACCATTACGTTATTTGTAAAAATAAATAAAAAATGGTGTTTGAAAAATTTTCATGACCGTCTATACTTAGGAAAGGAGAAAAAACTGTATATAAAAATATTTCTAGCTGGTTTTTTCAAAAAAAAATATATATATCCTTCATTTAAAACATTTTAACAGTTATTACATATATTTACATATGGAATCGAATCGCTTACAGTCCTAATTTTTTAAAAAGGATTGATAAAGCTTTTCTTATTATAAACTATCGACCATCTACCATTACTTTCTTCTGGATCAGAAACAGTGCTGAATATATGTTATAACTTTTAATGAATTTTGACAGTCAGGGATATTTTTTTCTCATTCCCGAAAATAAGGCAGCAATAAAGTGGATTTGCCTATAGATTTTTTCCCCTCTATTTCAAGATACAAACAGCCCTGTTATAATTTTAATTTGCAATTTATTTTAATAATTATTGTAATAATAAAAAAATTAACTAAACTAAAACTAATATACTACGATAAATTTTGTTTCCCCTTATCTATTTTTTTCCACGAAAATTAAATCTTTGCGTAAGTTTATTTTTACAATATCTAAAATTTATCTTTTCTATTTTTAAGGAAAAGGAAAAAGAGTTTGCAACTAAACCTTGAGAGAAACGTACTGTGAGGGCACATATACTGAGTGGGAAGAAAGACCCAAAAAATATTTTATTAATGCTTTAATGTTCCTACAAAACATAGGAAATAATTTAGTACGTAAAAGATTCCCTTATAAAAAATAGTAATAGAAAATCCCTTTAAATTATGACTACAATTCTCAATTAAAACGTATTTTTTTCTTTTTCAATCAAATAGTTTTCTATAAGTCTAGTTGCAAACTTTTACACAAATCGGCAAATGCTCACAAATGCAATGCGAATGCACATGCTTACGAATGTAATGCGAATGCACATGCTTACGAATGTAATGCGAATGCACATGCTTTTCATAAGGGCTTTAAAAGGATGTAGAAAATCCATTTGGCAATAGTTAATGAAAAAAATATTACCGGTGTCAGTTATTTGTGAGTGAGTACGGGTATCTGGCATAATTTAATTTTGTTTAAAAAAATATTTTTCTCTAATTTTATTGAACATATTTTGATGATAAGAGATAAGGCATGAATATATATATGATAAGTTTAATTTTGCTCGTACATGCTCATGATAAAAATAGCGAAAAAGAATTCTCAAGTTTTAAAAAAATAATTCTAACAAAATAATTCTAACTATTATATACTGCCATTATTACCTATCAAAAACATTAATTATTGTTTCACCTCAGTCCTAAACATGGTGCTTTTTTTGTTTTGTTTTTTTTGTACTCATTTTTAAATGTCCTGTTATGCTAAATACAAGGCCAGATTACATTATTGGATATTAAATAAACTCAAACTAATAATTAAATATTTTCTCAATGATCTCATAAATTTTGCATTAGATTTCAAATAAATGTATATGTTTAATCAGGGATACGCTTAATTCGAAACTAAATATTTTTAAAGTATGAAAGCAATTCTATATTTACTTTCTCTAACGCATTGGTGGCTTCCCAAATGAACGAATTTCAATTGATAACTTGTTATACATCCATATTTTATTAATAAATTATTTATTTAGGAAATTTGAAAGGAAAGAAACATGCATAGAATATCCATTCAGTTTTTAGCACCATTGTATAAAAAAATATTGAAAAACTTGGTGATAGATTTAAATATATAACAGTTGAATTCATTTTTCAATACAAGATTGATTAAAATTCAAATTATTTATTTAAATCACAAATTTATTGTAAAGGAAGCTAGAAGTAAAATTTTTGCTGTTTGTTTTTCTTACAAATTTACCAATTCAGCAATTGTTTTCACGATAGATTTAATACCTCAACATATCACAGTTACATTTTGAAAATCTTTGTGTTTGAACAAACATGATCTCTAATGTACACTTATTTGAAAACATGCACAAGGGATTTTAGAAATTTTTGCTTCCAACCACACACAGCTTCAAGTTTTTTAAATTATGGCTACTTTAAACAAAAGTGCACGTTTAAGCACTGAGTTAAATTATAATGTTTCCAAATTTTTATCTTCATATTAATATGCAGTGAGAAATAAATGTTTTGTTAAGTTACAAATTCTTTTTTTTTTTTCGTGTAGGTCAACTGTATCCAATTTCTTTCAACTATTGAAAACCTAAAGAATTCACTGTCTTTCAGCAAAACTCCGATTTTGTAAACAAAAAATAAAAATAAGAAAATTTTGATAGTATTAACCAATAAAAGACTATTATATTTTGAAAATATTTGATAAGATTATCAATCAATAAATTATTAATGATAAATTATTAATGATAAATTATTAATAATAAATTATTAATGATGAAAGGTTATTGCTGATAAATATTTTTTTATCGTTTTATCATTAATATTCCTTAATTTGGTTTTAAGTTCGACTCTTGAATTCACAATCTTGGAACTGAATAGAGTCCAATTATGAATTTATTTCTATATATTATAACAAAGACATTTATCCACACATTGGACATTGAATAATCTAGGTCGTTAATCTTAAATTATCCAATGTGCAAAAATTTGGTCTTAAATAAAGGTGAAACATTTATAAGGCTTAAGCTAAATGAGTATAAAGCAAATATTTTTTTTACTTCCATCCAGTTTTATATATTTGTATAATAACTTATCCTTTCCCCCCCTCCTTTCTTTTCCTCAAATTTAGGTCACTATTCAATTTTACAATTTTTATTATTTTCGGTTTTTTAAAACAGAATTATTGACGGTTGCTTTCCAAAATATTCGGTATTTTTGGAGAAATTGAAAGTAAGAAACATCTACAGCCTTCTTGACTAATTATTTTGTACTTTCAGAATTTATTTTTAACTTAGTACATTCTATTCTGCATTCTCCTATGGATGGTGTTTTCTACACTAGATAACTCTGAAAGCTCGGTACCGCCTAAATTTCCGGGTTACTGTTTCCGTTGTATTTTAAAGCCATTTGGCATCATTTTATTTTGAGATTCTTGCAAACAATGTATTTTATTACTTATTACTTGTGTTTACAATGCTAACAAGACTGGTGTTTAAATTGCTAAAAGTGTTAACACTAACGTAAGATGGTGCACAGCTTGCAACAAGAACAAACAGTAATAAACTTATGGAAAGACGCCATATCAAGACTGCCAAAAAAGCGAGTTATTCAAAATCTAGCAACCATGTCACCTTTTTTAACAATATATCTCTAAAAACTAAAACAAATTTTCACTTCAAACTCACCAGAATTACATATTAACATTAATATCTTATGAAATATGGCAGATTTGAGCCCAGAAATTATCTAATTTATTTCTTTTATTGAAAACAAAATTATCCATTTGAAAACATCGCCTATCAGAATAACATGTAGTAAGCAGCTGCAAACTTTTTAACCGGGACTAGAGTAGGTGCCGAGCTCGAGATTGTTATTGTTTACACTTCTATTGAAAACACCATCCATTCTTGGAAATTAGGATCCTAATTATAATTATATCTTTCTGAATAAAAGAAATAATACTGAAATTTTAAAAAAAATTGAGTTCTATGCATTATTAAAACTATTTAATTTTTATAGAACATCTTTTCTAGTGTACTACTGTTTCTGAAGTAATTTTAATTTTTTTTTTTTTTTTTTCCTCTGCCTCAGAACACAGTCTCCTTGCAACAGTATGGTTGTTGGAAAGCGCCACCTATAACTTATTTTTATTCGAGGGTTTTTAAATCTCTATGAACATGAGGTTCTATTTCGTAACAAAAGTGAGCAGCCGGATGCACACCAGTCAAAACAAATATAAACTTTGATCGCCTTAGAATAATTTTACTTTGCGATTCATCTGATTTAATAAAATAAAATGATTCTACAAAGATTTTTTTAACTGCGTCTTTTACTTGAAATTTTTCTTAGTATTATATCTATATATGTATCAGCTTAGTGGTTCCACGAAATTGTAATTTGAAAGATAGAGTTTGAATTATAGGCTTTCAGATGTCTCTATTTACAAAAAAAATTAATTTTCTCTGTTCTCGTCAATATCTTATACACCGCATGGGTTCCAGTTGGATTAAAACTAGTTTTTATAGACTTCTTTCAAATGAAATCTTTAAGTCGCATAATTTTGTGAGTAGTTGTTCAAGAGGGAAAAAATAATATATATTTTTTAGATGATCTTATTAGCTGACCATAAGTCAAAATATTTTCTATAATATTTGTTCCTTATATTCTATCATGCATGCTTTGTTATATTAAATAATTTTGTGTAACAAATCATTTTTTTCAATACTTTCGGCTGATAATTACTTTTAATTACTTAATATTATCTAGTTATTGCGTATAAAATAATGGTAAAAGCCAACATCAAATTTCACAATTTAGAATATTTCTTTGGGTAAAATTGCATGCAGTTTTCGATATTATATAAAAAGCATTATATTCAGAGCAAATGCTCTGATACCAAGTTAAATAGCTATTAATTTTTTTTTTCTCTTTACTTTGCACTAAAGACATAACAGGGAAGCTTGTTTACAGTTTTAGTTACTATATATTCAATTGGGGATTTTAATATTGCCTGTATCATTATTATTATCTTCACTAAGTTATTTTTATACCACTAAACCCTATAATCAATTCAATTCTTAAAAAAATGTCCACCTTCTTAATATTACAGGCATGTTTTCTATTATAAATTATTAGTACAAATCTTATTGATATCAATTTTTAAAACCTCCTTTGATGACTTTTATAGATGTGATTAATTTTTATGATGATAGATTGTCAACACTTTTATATTCATACTTTATTATCTTTAATAAGTTGATTTTAGTTTAAGTTAATTGAAGTTTGCATCATTAACTATAAAAGCAAAATGAATTGTTCTTCTTTTAATATTATTANCATGTCAAAAACCTGCCAACCCTGATCATTAACTATAAAAGCAAAATGAATTGCTCTTCTTTTAATATTATTATTTTGTTGAACATCGCTAAATAAAATATACTAATGATCTGACATTTAACTACAAAATAGAATAAGTTATCCATTAGTTGATAGCTACTTATGAGGTCACATTAGCCAAAAACTGACTAAAGTATTCTTTTCTGTATAACAAAACTAGCTTTTTCTCTATCATTCATTGAAAAATATTGCTTATTTGAAAATCACTATGCAAACTTTGAAAGAGGCTTGATAATTGAAGGGCTTAAATATTTGATATGTACAAAAAATACGTATATTTTTGTGGTGATAATTTTTTATATGTTTCTCTTAAAATATTTGCCTTATTTATTCAAATAATTTATAATGTTTTTTTTTCTTCCTATTTTTGTTAACTATATTATTATTTAAGTTCTCTGTGATTAATATTTTATAGCACATGCAAAACAAGATCAGTATTCCAGTTATAGCCAATTTCTGTTATAATATAACTAAAATGAAATCCTTCAGGTAAATTTTTTTTCATAATATGCATAATTTTATTTTATTAATTTTTAAAATTTTATAAAGTTTATAATTTTAATATGTAAGAATTTTTTCTTAATTTGCCTGAAATTTTATAAATTCATGTTATAAACCAAAGCATTATCATTTAAAGCAAAGCTGATAAAATATTCCTTCAAGCAAAACCATGAGTGTTATCTACTCCACATATGAAATAATTTATTTAAAAAATTTATATTTAAAACTCTTTAAAAATTACATTTAATAGTTATATTTCCTTAAAAGTATATGTATTTTCAAATTAATGTTAGGGAATATTTTATAATTATTAAACTGAGTAAAAGAATAAGCATTATAATTTGAATAAATACTTACATTTAAATATATTTTTTTAAAGTCTATATTTAAAATACCTGTTCTTTGTGAATTAGTTGCAAACAGTGATAATGCCCTCAACTTTTAATGGGTGCTCATAAAATATACTTTAAGTGAAATCCACACTGGTGGACCTTCAACTTAAAATTACACTTTAAATTTTATTTATTAAAAAGTAATAATCAATACAAAAACTTACTCGGTGGAAGCAAATCATATATTTTTTTTAAAAAAATTTTCCCAAGCTTTGAAAGTTATAAAGTTTTCAACACATTGTGGTGGACAACATAATTATTCATAAAACTTTTATCAAGTATATTGGGCAAATTTTTTTTATTTTCATGTTCCTGTAGTTAGTAGATATGCAGGGTTTGTATGTACCTGAAATATTGGGAACAGTCGGGGAAAATGAGATTTGAGAAAAACGTCAGGGAAAAAAGTAATTATATCTCAATTGTCAGGGAATTTTTCACCTTATCTAATCTAGCTAAAACTCAATATTACAAGCTTAACTAATGATTACTAGTTGCATCTCTCGAACTAAGCTGAAAATCTCGGCAATTGGAAAATCAGACATGGAGTTTAAAAACAATTTCCTCAAAAGAAAATTTTATATTAGTTTACCACTATTTTCTGTGCTTACGACACAAACCCATTAAAATTGCATTGATGAAAAATCTATAGTGATGGTGCAGTTTTATTAGTAGATCAGTACTGCAATGAGGATTGTTCACTGATCAAGATTTTAATCTGGGTTTAAGACAGTCAGCAGCAGAGTCTCGCCACTTCATAATTTTCATCTCTCTTTTTGATTGAATAAAGATAAAATTTATTTAAAATTGTAAATTAATGAACTTTAATCTGAGGGACTTTCACTTTCCACTAATTAAACAAAGTATTTAAGACTTCTCTAACTTAAATTTCAGCCCTCCTTGAGTATAACAAATTAGGTTTAAAAAAATTCAAGAATTCAATTAAAATTTTAATAAAATATTGAGTTTAGGGAACTTCTTTTTTCTAATGTTTTAAGCGTATGCTGTAACAAAAATTATTCAAATTTGTCATTTAAAAATATTGAATTAATTTCTTTATTATTTTGTGCAAAAACAAGTGATATTAAGAATTTGATGATTGCAGAATTATAAAAATGGGAACACTGTTATGTAATTTACTTTTGTCAAAGATTTTTAATTACTGGCTTATTGTTTTTTGTCCCCAACAAAATTACTAAAATTCTTTTTTTAATTATTTTATTAAAGAAATATTGAACCAAATTACTAATTTTAATAAAATATATTGAATTTTTAAATTGGAGGGACCTTTTTTAATCTAAGTTTTATATATATATAGTTTTTTTATATATAATAAATTTTTCTAGTTTTGTAATTTTTACATATTTGTATTGAGTTAACGATTCAATAATTAATAAGCATTTAACAGAAGGCTATTCTCAAATTTACATATGTAATGTAATTTTTATGTTTATGTTCCTTTTCTACTTCATCCACAACACATCTTTATGAGTAAGTGCAAGGTAATATTGTAAACCAAGATTAATTTTCTTAAAAAAGAGTTAGCAATTTTTAAAAAAGAAAAAAAAAATTTTCCAATTATTCCCCTGCCTTTTTATCTCACTGCAATTTCAATTTTTTTATTCTTATTATTTATCTTTAAAAAATTTAAGTTTAAACTATTGTAAATGTTTTCTTCTCCTTTATTGTTATAATTATTTTAAATGTGCAGCATTTTAACTTAACTCATTAAGATTGTGGCACATATTGAATTTACTCTTCATTTTAGTTCTTAAATAAATTGCCTATAATCTTAAAAATTAATCCAATTTACACACAAAATATGAGGAGAAAGTTTTTTTTTTCATATTAAATATATTATGCGTTTAATTTTTATTATCCCGGAATTTTATGCAAAATGGCCTAGAGAAGATAGAGAAAATTTTCTTCTTTTTGATTATAAACCCTTGATGTGTGATATTTTGTCATTATTTATTTATTTATCCATTGCAGCATAAATTCATCTGTTAAATTTGAACAAATAGCAGAGGAAACATTGCAAAACTTATGTGAGTCTTTTGAAAATGTTTTGGAAAAATCTAATCTTGTAGAATGGGATGTGAATTATAGTGTGAGTATATTGAAACTTGCTATATTATGTAATGTTTTATTTATGGTTTGTTTTATTTGTGTTGTGTTTTATCGATGTTATGTTTTATGTTTTGCCAGGTCTATATCTTTGGTTTCAAATTATTGAAGGCAATTATGTAATTATGAAAGATAATTGTAAAACATTTAATTTTTTTGGACTTTTATAATAATTTTTAATGTGACATCTGTAAAAAGTTTATCTCTATATTAGAGGATATTAAAAAATAATATTCAACCTGAAAATAATACTTTCAAAATTCTATCAAGAATTAAGAAAAAAATTATCTAGTAATTTAAATTTATAGGGTAATTGCATTCCATATAATTTTTTAATTTCTGTTACAAAGAACAGGGTACCTTGTTGGTGGCATTTTTAACATAATATGTAAAAAAAAAATATATGACCTAAATAAAACGAGACAAATTTTCACGGAAAAACAACTAGAGAAAGCTTTACACCTGCAAAAATTCCTGTTACAAAATTTTGCAAATAAAAAATCAACATATCTAAGTTTCTAGAATAATATATGAAATTCTATTTACTTTGCTAAATAAAATTTATTTCTTTTTTCAAAATCTTGTAACACAGCTTAAACCCTGCCACCAAATATAAATAAATAAGTTACAATGAATGAAATAAATCAGAATTAATCTAAATAAATGCATGCTATAATTTTTGTTAAAATGCTAAATATTTAGGATTCTGTGAGTATTCTGTAGGTTATACTTCTTTAACCTTGTTCTTGCATTCTTTTATACATCAACCTTAATTTTTTCTGAAACTGAATCTGATGATTTTCAGTTCATACTACAATAAATAATAAGCCTATTTGTCTGACAGTGCTTTAATTTCTGCTTAAATTGTTTTAGAATCTTTTTCTGTAAATCTATTGGTGTTCAATTTCTATTCTCTTTATTAAAAATAGAAAAAATAGTTCTTTTCATTGTTCATTACGTATTAATAAACATCTAGGTTCTGAACTGAACATGGCATAGTATGATTACTGATAAATAGACACTAACAAGTAGAAAATAAATGTCTTTAAAAATAAAAACATTTAATGTCTACAAAAATTCGAAGAACAGGAAAAATTTTGTAATAAAAATCTTAGAAAATTTTAGGTTTTCTATTTTTAATTTTTTTTTTAAGTAATGGTTAGATTTTTTTTTTAATTTTGAAATTAAGCCCTAATTTTCTACCATACACTTTTCTAAGTATATAAAAACTAATTAAATGGAATTTTAAACCTAATGATTGGTAGAGATTGAAATAAGATGCTGAAACTATAGATTTTTCAAAGCAGCTTTTTCAAAAAATTTGTTCATGTATAGTTATAAAAGCGTGTCAATTTTAACTGATGTTGTAATGTACTTTAGATTCTATTTCTTCTTGATTAACTATTTTTCATAAATAATTATTTTTAAGATTTCTGTCTATATGCATCAATACTAAAAATATGTTCTAGAAGCTGTTTGAAATATTCTTATCTTTCCATTTTAAAGGAAATTTAAATCTGCTAAAGTCTCTCATTTTACTTTCTAGGCATATTTCAGAACTTTTCTTCTTTGAGACAACTTTGCCTCTATTAGTGATTTTGTATTAATGTATATAAAATTTTAGTTCCTCATACTTTTAACTTTATACTAGTACTTTTTGTCCACAAATATTATTTTCATGAATTTTTAACTAACTAAAAAAATCGAGAGTAGAGTGTTTTTAAAATAATTGCTCTTAAAACTTGAAGAATTTTTTTTCCAGAGATCAAGTATGACTTCTGTTTTTGTATTATTTTATTCAGGAAATTATATTTTGCCTATATCTATTTATTATCTATGATATACAAGTATGTATGTATCATCTTTTAATTGACAAATTAACTGTTTAATTTTTATCACAGTTATTATAAATGTACAGTGCACGAAATAAAAAAACGGACTACCCTTAATAACTTTTGATCTAATGATCGGATCTTCGAGTTCTAGAACTTAATCTTAATTACTTAAAGGGGTGACCTAAAATATGCTAATTAATAAGAGCAGGCGATATTTTTAGTTATGAAATTAGATACAAAAGCATACTTTCTCTGAATAAACGTACCCTTTTTTCAACTTATTTGGATTTTTGACCCCCAATATATAAGGTCCCCATAATTGGGTCAAGAGAGCCATTCAAAGTTTGGAACCCTCAATGTTAATTTTACTTTTTGCATATTTCGCCATATCTCAAATCTTTTGAGTGAATTGAAAAACTTTTGCACACAGTTATAAAATCCGTTTATCCAAAGATAATTCCATGTAAAAAATTAATTTTCATAAATATTATTTCATACCTGCCAACTTTTAATCCCTTCCATTCTGATATTTTCCAGTGGTATTAAAATGGAATTAAAATTTAATTTTTAAGCCAGAAAATACTTTGTATTTGAAAAAGCTTAAGCTGACAACCATGATAGCAACACATATCAATATATATGCTTAATTTTTTTAAGTATAGTGGTGATCAAAATCATTTAAAAATTAAGTTTATAAAAGAAGAAAAAGTATATATTTACTACCACTTTAAATATAAAAATAAAATTTTACGCCAAATGCGTAAAAGTTGGCAGGTATGTTATTTTATTAAATAAGCCGACCCGCCCGTGTAGGGGTTAGGGAACTGCCCTTGCATCAGAAAGGTTCTGGGTTCGAATCCCGGGCAAGGCATGGATGTTCTTTCCTTCTCTGTACTATCTGTCCTTACTGTGGGAGCAACGTTGGCCCACCAAATATGGTGCCCCTAAAAGAGTGGCCAACAAATCTGCCCTTCAGATACCTGTATGACCTAGGTCATTCTCCAGGTGTGCATTGGGAACAAAAAAAATATTTATTAAATAAGAGTCAAAACAATTTTGAATTTCAAAGCATACAATTTTTTACATGATTTTAAAGTTTGTAATTTTACATAACAGAATACAAAATTTGCATGAAATCGACTGACTAGTGCCTAAGAAATCGAATTTTAAATATCTGACTTTTTGAAATTCATTTAGTTTAGCATCAATAATAGTTTGACAGTTTTGTAGACCTTTAAAAAAAGTACCAATATTAGTTTGCCAAAAATGATAATGAAAGTATTAGCCTCAGTCATTACTAGTTATTTTAATATTATTATGCATATAAATTTGATCATAGGTACAAATTGAAATTTAAAAAAATGTGTTAAAATGCTAAATTGATGGAGAAAATGTACTATTTATACACGAGAACCTTAAAAAAAATTGGCCTTCTGTAATAGGTATTACTTTTATTATGTTAATTGGAGTTGTCATTTTTTTTAACTACCAATTCAATATACCAATATTGGTACTAAAATACCTACTACAGATACTATAGAAACAGAACAAAATAAGAAAAAAAATAGACTAATAAAAAAAATTTAAATTATCTATTCTTTCATAAAAAATTTTGTATTTTTTATAAAAAGAAAAATTTAATTAAAAAATTATTTGTCTTTCTTTTGTAGAATGGTGTTTTAACTGTTACACTTAATCATCATGGCTCATACGTTTTGAATAAACAATCACCTAATAAACAGATTTGGTTATCCTCTCCTATTAGGTAAATATAAGTTTACAGTGTGTATCTTAAAATTACTATTTATAACTATTGATATCTGTATGTATTGTTAAATTTTAACTTAATGTCAGGAAATTACACCTTTAGAAAGTATTCTTAATTAGTGGGCTGCACCCACTGCTCGCCAACCCCCGAAAATTGCTACGCAATCTTATGTGGTTTGCTTAGCAAACCAAGCTCGCTTCGGTCGCTACTAACTTAGGTACATTGCAAATGCACAAAATTCTAAGAATTCAAAACAATC
>NC_092208.1:43039947-43052002 GCF_043381705.1 Parasteatoda tepidariorum | reverse complement strand
AGATGGAGATATTTTAAGCGATAAAACAGACATTCTCAATAGGTGGAATGAACACTTCGACAACCTACTTAATGTAGAGTGCGTTCAGACAGAGTCCTGTTCACCAAACGTTAACCAAGAGTGTATAGCACCTCTTTCAATGATTGAGGTTGAAGAAGCAGTTCAAAAACTTAAGAACAACAAGGCTCCTGGCCCAGATTTGATATCACCAGAATTCTTAAAAAACTCAGGACCAGATGGGTTAAAGGCCATACATAATATTCTAACATCAGTATGGGAAAAAGAGATACTCCCGGAAGAATGGAAACACAGCACTGTTTGTCTTATACACAAAAAAGGAGACATTCTTGAATGTTCAAACTACCGGGGTATCAGCATGCTCTGCACTGCATATAAAGTCTTTTCAAAAATTCTATTTAACAGACTTAGCCCCTATGTAGAAAACATCATTGGTGAATACCAGTGCGGCTTTAGGAGGGGCAGGTCTACAACTGACCAAATATTTTGCATAAGACAGATTCTGGAAAAGACCAGGGAATTTGGAATTGGTACCCACCACCTATTTGTGGATTTCAAAACTGCTTACGACAGTGTAAACCGGAAGCGACTCATTGAAGCTATGCGAGAATTCAATATCCCGGACAAGCTTGTACGACTCACCACACTTACACTGTGTAAGACCATGCAGAAAGTTAAAATCCAAAATGACTTCTCGGAACCAATGGAGGTAAAAAATGGTGTAAGGCAAGGTGATGCTTTGGCATGCCTACTCTTCAATTTGGCATTAGAAAAAATTATCAGAGATTCAGGAATCAATACCAGAGGACATATCTTTCATAAGTCTGTCCAAATTTTCACTTTTGCCGATGACATTGACATCATAACGCGAACACAATCTGACTTAAAGCAAGCTTTTCTATCCATGGAAAAAGAGGCAGAAAAAATGCAGCTCACTATTAACCAGGAGAAAACCAAGTATATGCAATGCAACAAAATAACTGATTCTACAACTCACTTGCAAATTGGTGAATACAAGTTTGAAAAAGTAAACAGTTTTGTTTATCTTGGTTCTGAAGTCAACGTTAATGGTAATATCGCACCCGAAATACAAAGAAGAATCAATAGTGCAAGTAAATGTTTTTATGGATTAAAAAAATATTTAAAATCAAACCTACTAAAAAGAGATACTAAACTGTTAATTTATAAATGCTTAATCAGACCTATCCTAACATATGCCTCAGAAACTTGGACAACAACACAGAAAGATGAGAATTCCTTGGGAATCTTTGAACGTCGGATCCTAAGATCCATTTTTGGGAGCAAACAAGTTGATGGTACTTGATACAGACAATCAAACTCAGAACTCTATCGGGCCCTTAGAGAGCCTGATGTTGTCAAGTATGTAAAAATCCAAAGAATTAAATGGGCTGGTCACATCATTCGAATGAACAGAGAGTGTTCGACAAACATAATCTTTTCGGCTCAGCCCAGAGGTCGACCAAAGCTGAGATGGGCCGACTGCGTGGAAAGAGACTTTTCAGTCTTAAAAGTCTCAAACTGGAAGACTACTGCCAGGCAGAGGCAGGCCTGGAAGAAGTTGACTGAGAAGGCCAGGGCCCACCCGGGGCTATTGTGCCATTAAGGAAGGAAGGAATATTTTACAATCCAATCGTAATTTATAAACAATTTTCAAACAACTTTACTCCTTCTTAAATTGAGATTAAATAATTTTTCACTGATGATTAGTCACAATCATTATCCAACAAGATATTTTAGTGTAATTCTGTATCTTGTTACTACTACATTACTTTTCCCTTATTTTTATGATTATATAATTATTTTATAAATATAGTTGGTAAAATTTCCATTAGATAATATGATTCATTGCAGCTAAAACGTATTACTATAAATCTGTATGTTTTCTAAATAATTGTATCAATATTACATAAAAAATATATGTGAAATACTCATATTACAATTTTTTGAATTAGGAAATAAATTCTAAGCTATATCAATAAGTTTTTTATTATGCTTTATTTTCATACTTTTAAGTTTGCTCATTGAACTTTAGAAGTTTTTAGATAAAATCATTAGGATAAAACATAACTTCACTTCAGGCTGAAATTTAAAATTATCTACTTTATTAGCTGTATTCTTTATTTCCTTTCCTTTTTTAAAATTTGTCACCCACATTTCTTTTTTATTTTATTATTGAATGAGCCTAGATTTAAAGAGTTTGAGGCAATATAAGCCACACTTCTATCAAAAGTGGCATTTATACATCAGCTTCTTTGTATTGTTTTAAATCCGTACTCTTATAATTCTCTGAAATTTCCAATTGATGACAGCACAATACACAGAAACATCTTATGATTACGAAAATAGTCTTTTATTTTCAAGGAATAAAATCTATTATTAGATCAATAAAGAGCCATGCAACATTTCAGAACCCTTTAATTACTTTTATTTGGAATATCATGAGCATAAGGAGTTACTTTTTTTCCTCTCAAAACAAACTTCATTTCTTTTTAATGTAAGTAGAACTTCTTAACAATAAACGTAGCAATCTGCCAGTTACAAAATTAACCTGAATCAGTATTACTAACATTAATAAATGGCATATGTGGCGGGGCCATTAAATCTAGGCAATAAGTGCAGGAACGATGATAGGACTGAACTGTAGAAGTCTGCTTTAATGACAATTCACAATAGCAGACCTAATTGTTGCTATAATAAGCTTGTTGCTATAAATAAATACACATATTCAGTTTTAGAATAGCAATAAAAAGGATAAAATAGACTCCTTTACCTTTTTCCCATTTATTTTAAAGTACTTATCTAAGATAAACTGCATTAGCCTACAGATTTTAGACTAGACAGAGAGTTTTTGCAGTAACATTTTACATCATTGATAACAATAAAAATTTATTACAATAATAAGCTGTGGAGAAGGTAAATAGGGAACACCATAGACATGTGGTCAACAAAATAATTCTTCTTTTGAAATGCATGGTAAGAGACTTTTGTAAAGAGGAAAATAACTTAACATGTGTTTACCCACATATAAGTTTAAACATATAGTGTTAAAAAGTAAGATGAAACGATGTTCATTTTTCTCTATTCTGTATTGTTATCAGACATGAATAAAAATGTCTTCCATTTTGCCCTATTCTGTATTGTTATTAGACATGAATAAAAATGTCTTCCATTTTGCCCTATTCTGTATAAACAGTAGTTAAATGCATTTCCCACAAAAAATTTTAACAATAGTGGGAAATTAGTAAATTTTGGCTCCTAATAAACATAAAATAACAACTTTAACATTAGCTTTTTAACAGTGACTAGGAAACTTGTCATTATAGCAGACTTCTAGTAGCTTTACAATAGCTTTTACAATTAAAATTTTTTTTAAAAAAAACATAAATGTAATAAGTAGAAATTCTATAGTATTTACACAGTTAAAAGTAATTTATGACAAAAATTTCTTAATTTTTGTAGCTTAATAATTCATTTAATAAAAGGATTTTTTCCACTCTTGTAGAAGTCTCTGAATGCCCAAAATAGTTTATCGACCGAAGGTAAATCATTCCAATGTACCCAGCTCCAACCTAAAAAGGAGAAAAGCATAAAAATCATATTTTCAAAGTGCCTTTGAAATCACATTTAACATATAGAAAATAATAAAAACAATAGAATAAGCACATTTAAAAAGATTTTAAATTAATCCATTTAAAATATTATGTCTTATTCAGTATCCTTTTTCAAGAAAAATTTTATACCATCAAAACTATATAAATGGATTTATTTTTACTGATTTGTTTAATCTCTTCTCACTTTTTTGCATTTCAATCAATATGTAAAGTAATTTTAAAAGAAATAATCATTTGAACAAAATTTAAGTATAAATTAATAGCACTAAACATGCCAATTATTAGATACTCTGAAGGTGTGATTTATGCATTAAAAGGTAAATTAATTATAAATGTTAGTCCAAAAAGTTATGTTAAATGTGTAACATGTATAGAATGTAAATTGATATCAATTTTCTGCACATAAACTTTTCAGAATGTTTTACTCTCAGCCACAATCACCACTGATTGGACTGCAAGACTTCTCATGCTCGAAAGAGCAATCCAAAGACGTAATTTAAAAATAATTTAATGAAGTAAATAACAGAAGGAATAATTTAAGGCATAACTTTATTTTTGGTAGATTAGAAAAAAATTTGGTATACTGTTGCGATAAATTAAATGTACAAAATCAAACAGATTCTCTGATCTTAAAATTTTTAAATGTTATAATTGCAAAATGGAAGTAATTGTTTGTTTGAATTTGTTAGTTGTATTTTTATGGAATTGGTCAAAATTTCCAATTAAAATCAAAAAATTTATTTGCAATTTGATAAAATGACTTGAATACTGTATTTTCAAATTAACATTTGGATGTGTTTAAAGGAAAAGGAAAGTGATAAAAAGATCCAGCTCTTGCAGATATTTGAAAATTTATTCTTTTTTTCTCTCTCTTTGAAATGCTCAGATGTAATGTGGCACTACTGACAATACACTGAGGAATAATTTTAATTTACTAATTTTGAATTAGAAACCTAACTCTAAAGGGTAAACTTATAACAGAAAAAGACTACTGACAGTTATATATTAACAAATACCAACAAGCATATTATATAAAAGTATAATTACAGATGCAATAAAAAATTTATCTACTATAAGCATCATATCCTAATAAAACTACAAGAATCATACAAATTGAAAAATTGTTTTTAAAAAAAATCTATTTTACTTTTTCTCAATCCTATAAACAAATTATTACATATGAAGAGCTGAGTGGGTAAACCAGGTGAATGATATTTTCAGAGTGGCTATAATCAGGGTAAGAAGGAAAGAGTGATGCCGGAGCTATTTTATAATAAATTTATATGAAGGCGGTACAAATAATTCTTTGCCTTATCTTATTTACCACTACCTAATTTGAAATATAAATCATGCAAGCATACTCAAAACAAATAGGTAGATTAGTTACGTTAAAATTAAAGTGAAAGCAAAAACAATTCAGCTACATTAAACACATCCATATTGATGCAACTGCCTCATATTATTTTCCCTGATAAATAAATACCCCTAAAAATATCACTTATCTGTTTCATCGCCTAAGCCCTTTTTTTATGATACATACCTTCACATTTTTCAGGTTCAATATTCATTGGTTCGCACGAATCTGCATTCACAACTTCTCCTATCATAACGATTGTAACATAGTGATAATTTTCTTCTTCTAGAATTGTGTTTTGTACCTGACACAATTCAACATTATTTATGTGCAAACCAGTCTCTTCTAAAACTTCTCTAGCTGCAGCTTTTTCCCATGTTTCACTGCAAAGTTAATCAATTAGCAAATAAAGCAAGCAAATTCATTTTGTATAATTACTAATAAAATGTAATTTTATTAATAAAAGACTATTAACTATAACTAGTACATTAGCATTGTGCAGTTTTATTTAAGACACAACTTTTGTTATTATATTACCGTGCTTTATGTTAATATATGCCAGGGCAAAATTGCTGAAAGTAAAGAAAAGAGAAATTTAAAGCTATATTATAGTATCTTGTTATTTCACAGTATTTATGTGTAATGTATGATATATTTCAGAATCAAATTTTGATGTATTTGATTCTATTTCTTAATTAAAAATAAATTTAAACAAATTTCTATTTGTTATTAAATCAATATGAAAATATTGATTATTGTTTTAATTGGACAAAATTATTTATGCAACAAATTGAACAAGCTACTCCAACCAATATGTATTATCGGTAGGTTTCTTTTATACTTTCCTTTGTTTAGATCTAAGAAGTAAAACTATATTTATTTATTTTTCTTGTTATTTCAGAAAAATTTATTTCATATACTTCGGAAAAATAAATTTTGTTTATTTTGGAAAAATGAATAATTCATTCTGGTAGCCTGTCAGAAGCTTTAAAAAATATCACAAAAGGAGTCTAACTCAAAGGATATAACTTAGGAGAGCACAACCTTTTTGAGTGAAGGTATTAAGTCATCCTAATGATAATTATGGTAATTTTAATATAAATATCAGTGATTTGAGCATTAAATCCCTTTTATCATCAACTAAATATTTGCATAAAATTAAATGTGTTTAAATATTGAAATTCATTGAAAACTGGAGAATACCTAACTAATACTTAAGAAAAAAAAATTCCTTCCTATCAAAAAAAATTTATTTATCCCAAGAAAACGTTTAAAAAAGTTGGGCTTTTTACCACATCACAAAAGACGAAAGTTATATTTAAAATAAATTAACTGCAATGTTCAAAACCAAAAATAATAATAAAAAATAAACATTTTATTGAGCAAATAAATACAAATAAATATTTTCACTGAAGAATTTTTTTTTGGAGTTTAAAATAATTCAATATAAAATAAAATGCATCGTAGATCAAAATCAAGTTAAGAATATAGTTTCGAACTCAGGATATTCATAATATACTGAAGAGGTTTCATGAATCTTAAATCTTGAGAAGTTTTTAAACACCTTTTAAATTACAAAAAATTAGAAACAAAGTTAAAAACAGCTAACAATGATTAACCTCACCTATTTCTTCTACTACCCTCACCTTTTTTTCAAATTTTATTGGTTGTTTAAAATAACAAGTTCAGTAACAATGAAATAACAGAAATGCAAGTAAAAATGAATGCATTCGAAAACTAAGGATACTAGTTGAAGTTTCACCTTAAATGCAATCAACTTGGGAAAACCTTCTTGGGCCCAGATCTTTTTGGACTGCTAGGTCAAATATGATCTTGGCTTTTACTAATATAAGATATTTGATATTGAGAATAAAAATTTCTTACTATAGATTTTGTTCAAAAAGCAAACCGCTTCAACAGACATCTGACATTCTTATATCAGATATAAAACAAACATATTTTAATCTATTAAATATCTAGTTTTTCATTCATTATTACCCAAATTCTAAATGTCCACCTGGTAACTGATAAAGACCAGATCCTATTCCTCCTTTTCGTTTACCCAAAACAACACAGTTCGGATGACTGCTACTGGTAACAATAACTGCAACACCAACACCAGGTCTTCGATCTTTCATAGAATTCTGTGGCATATTTCTTGATGACTAAAATAAATTAAAAGCCACCTTTTATATAGTTTATTTTATTCAAAATATAAATACATTGCAACACAGCTGATATATCATACTTGCGTTAAAATTAAGAGTTTATGGTTTAAAGCAAATTATATTCATAAACTAGAAATATGAAATCCAAACAGTATTTTAGCCGGTGATGAATTATGGTGAAACTTTTATTTACTACTCACGTTTCCGGCTGCTTATTTCGGCAAATACTTGCAACCGATAAAGTTTTGAAGTAAACCAAGAGAAAAATGAACTTAAAGGTTCCGAAGTTAACATCAAAGTGCCACACTAAATTAAAAACATTTAGTTGTAACTGCATTGTTATTGTTGCTGTTTACGTTTTACGTCATTCCGAGTTTCGGTTTGTGGTGTTGTTTTCCGCCGAGGTAAATTATACTTTAGATACTATTTTCACAGGTAAATTGTATTTTGTTTATTTTATTTCCTTAAAACCTGTTTTAGTAGTAATTTTGCTTATTTTTATCTATAATTGTTGATTATGCGAAACGTCAAGTTTTCCTCTTACATCAATTCTATAATCTAAAACGAACTTCATAAATTCATGTGATTAGTGATATATTTAGTGTTGGATTAAAATTGAAAACACAATGTCTGTTGCTAACGTGTTTTAAACAATTTAAATTTGAGCAGTCATTCTTCCAGTCGAAGTAAAATTTGGTTTCGCGGTTGTAAGACTTATAACAGCGAACAACAATATTTTTTGAAAAGTTTCGTTTAGAAAGAATGATTTCTGAATAGTATTTGATCGGATTACTGGTCGTAAGATGGTAAAATAGAATTTCTTTGTTTCCTAATTTGCCGGGAATTTCATTATTAATCGTTAAGCTTTAATCTTTATTCTCTTTGTTTCTCTATATACTNTAATTACCCCCAACCATTTGCAAAATGTTAAGTTATATAATCAATTATTATTATTATTATTATTATATAAGTATATCTTTTACAATGCAATTGATGCTAACAATAGTGTATTTTAAGAAATTCAATGACAATAAAAAACTTTATTTCCAGTACTTAGCACCATAGTAAAATATTCTTAATCGCCATTGTCAGGGATATATATTTCCTGATATTTCTTTCAATTACAACCAATCAATATAGTTTCAATTTATAGTTTAATCAGTTTTTTAATTGAAAGTTTTAAATCTTAAAATCAAAAGCCTTAGTTGGACAAATTTGTATAATGTTTTGCTCGTGTGTAATATTTTGCATATGAGTTCCTATATTGTTTGATTAATTTAGTGTAGGTAATAAGAGTTGCCATGAGTTATCCAGCCTCTACACCTAGTGCACCTCCACCAGGCCTCAATCCTCAATTTATACCTGGAGATCCAAGTGCTCCTCCTGGCTATCCACCACCTGCAGGTTATCCACCTTCAGGAGGTTATCCGCCATCAGGAGGTTATCCACCTTCAGGAGGTTATCCACCATCAGGAGGTTATCCACCTTCAGAAGGTTATGCACCTTCTGGGGGATATCCACCTGCTGCAGGTTATCCACCTTCACAACCAATGGATGCTTACCCACCTCAAGGTGGTGGTTATCCGCCTTCACAACCAATAGATCCCTATCCTTCCCAAGGAGGTGGTTATCCTCCTTCTGGTTATCCCCAACCTGGTGGATATCCACCAGGTCCAATGATTAATCAACCTACTCCTGGTCCAGGTTATCCATCTCCAAATGCTATGCAACCTTGTAAGTTTTATGTTCATTTTATTACATTTTATGCAAATTGTGTTTTAAAAAGTTTTTTACTGGATTTCATCTAGAATAGTTTTCCAAATGTGTTGTATAAATTTTAAAGAATTTTTGCAACTTTTTATCATTTAAAGATTAATTGCTCATTTCCTTCTCACCAAGATGTGTAAACTATGCAATTATGTGTCACTGTTTCTTTATAAAATGTAGCTGGAAAAAAAATCACTTTTTTTTTCATATCAGGATTTTACATGTTGCGACACTTAAAAAGTTATTATCTATTAACTAGAATTTATTCTAATTTAAAATATATATCAAGTTAAACTTATTATACTTTATCAATTTAAACTAACTGTAGTATATTTTTGTTTACATATATGTACTCTATTTTGTTTTATATTAAATATTATAGGTATTTCAAATAAATAAAATTATGCACTTGAAAGTTAACTGCGTAACTGTTCATTATTCACACATTAGTAGATGGAATCAACTAATAGATGGCTAATATTGATGTTTTGTCTGCTTAATCCTTAGCAAAAAGACATAATGTCAAGTGCCAACTATGACATTGGGTGTATGTTTCACCTATAAAAGGTTGAAGTTTTTCTTCAGTCCCATTAGAATCAAGTTATCATATTGACTAGTGTCTGATTAGAATGTCTTGAAAAGAGACTGTATCAAATAACCAGCTATTTTAAATAATATTTTTGAATATATTAATTTATCTACTATATGAAATTATTGCTTCTAAAAATCAGTATCTGTTACATAAAGTATTTATGTTTTGATTATTAGATGATCGAAACATAATTGATGCTTTGAAATATTCACAAAAAACATTGTGCTTTTTCTTGTTTGTACGATATTGTTCTTAAATTATGCGTATGAAAGTTTACCCTATAACTGTTTATTACGAACACATTAAAAGATGGAATAAACCAATAGATGGCTAATATTGATGATCTGTCTGCTCAAGCCTTGTCAGAAAGGTACAACCTCTAGGGCCAACAATTACATTGGCTGTACGTTTTACTTTCAAATAGTCAAAGTTTTTTTTTTTTTGTCCCATTAAATTTAAATTATTTTACTAGTGTCGGCTTCAAATGTATTTAAAAAGTGGCAGTCTTAAATAACCAGATATTTTTAACAGTTTTTTATAATATATCAGTTTTTTTAGGGGGGGGGGTATGCAAATATTGCTTTTTATAGTCGTTAGTTATCTTTTACATATATTATTTATATTTTGATTTTTTCGTGTCCTCCTGTCTCTATGATATAGTTTTGGGATTTTGAAAAAATAATGCTAATATTTCATTTATTTTTTAAGTAATCATCTAATTTATTGTTATTATTTAATTTATTTGTACTCATTTCTAAATATGAAGAAAAAAATTAATTTTCAGCTGGTGATGGAAATTGGATGCCTGTTCCAACTGGTGTTCCTGTATGTCCTCCCGGACTAGAATATCTCACTATGATTGATCAAATGATTGTACACCAAAAAGTGGAAATGCTTGAAGGTATTAAATATCTAATGTCTTGTTGTTAATTTATCAAATTTAATTAGATACATCAAATTGAGAATTAAGTTTTATGCTTCATTGTATATTTGGTGACACTGGTTTTAATCTCTGTCTGATTCTCATAGAATGCATTTCCAATGGTTTTTTATTTCAGAATCCTGAGCTGCCATCATGTGTTTTCTTATGCAAAACGATAAACATTCGGTGCATATTCACTCCAAAATTGCTCTTATTCTTAGGAACATTATTAATAACTAAAATGTAACAAAATTAAGTGAATCCTTTAAAATATTTGTAACAAACACAGCAATTGGGAGTCACCTATAGAAAGACAAATGAAGATACGTGTGACAACTTAGCAATGGATAATGCTTCAAAAAATAAAAATCTTTTGATTCAAAATATATGATAAATACAATACAAAAACGAAATTAATACAATAGAACACTGTATAACTGATAGAATTTTTAATCAACTAAGCCATTTAAAGCATATACTGCTTTAATCAAATTGTCCATAATAATTCAAATTATGGACAGCCAGATAAAATCCAAAATCAACTTCAGTTGCCAAAACATTACTTAAAACTTTACCTTTCTATATCTGCCCACAATCTAAAGTATGTACAGTAATTGTTATTAAAAAGGCTGCGCGGTCATACAGGCCGGACTTACAATTTTAACAATTACTAAGGAGAAATCAAGAATTTGAAACGAAAGAAGAAAGCAAACTCAAAGACTTTCTAACGTAAGAGGCATGAGCTTAAAATCCCACATGGAACTTTAGAAACACTAACGTCATGATGTAAAAAGAAAGTCAAAACTACTAAATAGCTTCAGTTTGAAGGAATAGCAGCAAAATACTGTGTGTGAATCATGTAACAGTGGGTGACCTCATTAATAAGAATGGCTAGAATTTTATCTCCTTTCTCTTTTCTCAACCAACATAGTTCGTCCACTCCTAAGAACAAGAAAGGAGATGAAAGTGAAGCCCATCGCACCTATCATGTGGCTCTGATGACCTAACCAATAAGAACAGCGCGAGTTTTTTTCTCTTTACGATGAACCTGCTTCACCCACTCAGCCATTTCCGAAAACAATCTCTTGCTGATGTGACTTTGTATTTCCATTTCAGCTTTGCGTGTTTTCTTCATGACCTGATTTTTCTCTTTTTTGCTTTGCATGATTGTTTAAACCCGTTATTCAGTTTCTCCAAATCTCTACAACGCAAACAGGCAGTTAATTATTTACAAGTTGTAAATTAGATTTTGTTTACATTCAAAGTTGATATCCTACAGTGCATCATCAATCAAAAACTATCAAACCCACCATATTTTAATAAAAATAAATAAATAAAAATGATTTTAAAAATATACCTATTTCTGAGCAAATTCTTATTGGTTCACTATATTAGAACGTTATTATTGACATTTATTTTTGATTTAACCCAAGTTGATCGCAAAATTCTTTCGCAAAGCTTCCAGAAAAATTTAATCGGCGGATACACCTCAGATAACAATAATTTAACTTTAATTATAGTAATTAAAATGGGCTGCAATGTATCTACTAGAAATTACTGTGTGTATATTTATATTTAAACTTTTAGTATGTATGTATATAT